>NW_016193316.1:0-3303 GCF_001687245.7 Rhagoletis zephyria | reverse complement strand
GCAGAATTTCATTTCGTCCGAAAAAAATTTAATGCTTTTAATTTTGCAAGGAAGGAGGAATGAAGGACACAATGTGAATTTCGGCTATTCAATTGGCACAGACTCTTATGGGTTAGGTAAGCTTAGGAAGGCGCGTACGAATGACTCTTACTTCCACTCGCAGGCAGATTTGCCTATTGTGAATGCCCTGTGATTGTCAGAAGGTGGCACATTCTTCTAACCGAGATTAATCCTTACAATAAGTAGAAAGTTTGTCAAACCATTAACTATCCTCGATGAATTCGTGGATGTTCGATATTTTGACCTCCCCAAGCCATTTTAAAAGCGCGATTCCAAGTTCTTGGAAGGCTTTGTCTAGAGAACTGTGCATTGAAATAAGAAGTGATGAATTGATTCCTCTTCATCCTCTTTCCGACAACTTCTGCAGAGGAAGCTTGTTGGTATACGTCATCGATGGAGTATTGGTGCTATAGCACAGTGCCCTGTGATGACATCGGTAAGAGCCCTTACTCCAGATTTGTTTGGTGTTAATTGTTCCTCAGTACAATTATTATTAAGTCTCGGCCACAAGGATTTTGAGATCTCACAGTCGTCTCGATTGATCAGAAGGTCTGTAGCGCATTCTTCAATCTTAGCAGAAAATAATTCGCAGGCAGTAGGCAATTATCCGCTTCGCTAATTTGCATTTTAGTGCCATGTCTAGCCATCTCATCGTCTATTTCGTACCTCACTATATTTCTATGTCCAGTAACCCTGTAAGGAGAAGGCTTTGACGTAACTTAGTGGAGCCCGTTTACAAACTGCTTTAGACTTTACTACCATGGAGTCTAATGTTTTCAATGCCGACTGGCTGACAACGAATATATAGTGACGTTCCCTGACAGCGACTTACTATCCCGTATAAGACAAACCGTTTTCTCTAAGGAAAAGATCTCCGCCTGAAAGACACTGCTGTTATCAGGCAGGCGGTATGATTGCCCTATTTGAAGGTCCTTGGTATACAGACCTGAGCCGACAACTGTTTTTATCTTTGAGTCATCCGTGTAGGTTCCCAATCTTTCCGGGTGGGAAAGTGTATAGGAATTTTAAAACTGAAATTCCAGGATGACGTAAGGTAATCAGTTTCGACATCAGAGTCACCCTCGATTCCGTTATGCCTTCCACTATTANGAAAGTTTGTCAAACCTTTTACTATCCTCGATTAGGTTGTGGATGTTCGATATTTTCACCTCCACAAGCTATTTAAAAAGCGCGATTCCAAATTCTTGGAAGGCCTTGTCTAGGGAACTGTGCATTGAAATAAGAAGGGATGAACTGATTCCTCTTCATCCTCTTTCCGACAACTTCTGCAGAGGAAGCTTGTTGGTATACGTCATCGATGGAGCATTAGTGCTATAGCACAGTGCCCTGTGATGACATCGGTAAGAGCCCTTACTCCAGATTTGTTTGGTGTTAATTGTTCCTCAGTACAATTCTTATTAAGTCTCGGCCACAAGGATCTTGAGATCTCACAGTCGTCTCGATTGATCAGAAGGTCTGTGGCGCATTCTTCAATCTTAGCAGAAAATAATTCGCTGGCAGTAGGCAATTATCCGCTTCGCTAATTTGCATTTTAGTGCCGTGTCTAGCCATCTCATCGTCTATTTCGTTCCTCACTATATTTCTATGTCCAGTAACCCTGTAAGGAGAAGGAGTCTAATGTTTTCAATGCCGACGGGCTGATAACGAATATATAGTGACGTTCCCTGACAGCGACTTACTATCCCGTATAAGAGAAACCGTTTTCTCTAAGGAAAAGATCTCCGCCTGAAAGACACTGCTGTTATCAGGCAGGCGGTATGATTGCCCTATTTGAAGGTCCTTGGTATACAGACCTGAGCCGATAACTTTTTTTATCTTTGAGTCATCCGTGTAGGTTCCCAATCTTTCCGGGTGGGAAAGTGTATAGGAATTTTAAAACTGAAATTCCAGGATGACGTAAGGTAATCAGTTTCGACATCAGAGTCACCCTCGATTCCGTTATGCCTTCCACTATTAATTACCTTCAGCATGGCCGTAGTTGGCCTAATTCCCTCAGTCCAAGGGCCCCTTTGCGGCTGCACCTGTTACGAATACTTGTAGTGGCTTCAAGTAAAATATCATATTTAGCCCTTTTTGTGGTGCGCTTTTCAAAGCGCCTATTTACCGAGGCTTGCGAAAATCTGCACTTTTCAATTATTATTCTCCGATAGCTGCTCTTATCCAGTGCCTTTCACCAGACCAGCGCTCCATAGTTTAAAATCAGACTGTGATATACCGTGAATGTGTGCGGTGACAGCCCTAATTTTTTTTTAGAAAGCCTGTTTACAGGTTTAGTACGGTGCTGGGCCATTCTTTGCTCTTTCTTCTACGTTGCGCCTCCACGTACATAAGCTTGGAGTCAGTTCGGCGGAAAGTTTAAGGCGGTACCATCCAGTTTTGGTAATGGGAATTCCGTAATTTTTGTTCGGGGTTAGAAGGGTTAACTACTAACACATTTTGTTTTGCCAGTTGGCAACACTGATCAGTGCCTAGCTCACTAATTGTTGGCAAGAATTTGCCGGAAATTAGTTTAGCCAAGTCATCAGTGTAGGCAACTAACTTCGTTATCCTACCTTTAAAGCTTTCTAACAGTTCATTTCTTCTAATCACGTACACTTTCCCTAGGTTGATTACTCTGCTTTTCAGCATTGATTGGATCCACGCAGCTATTCTGCTGGATGCCGTGCTCCTTCAGGGCCCGACAAATTGCTTCCGTTTCGCCGTTGAGTTTTCAATAGTGCTGACCACTTCTTTTGGAGCAGTATCGACTGATCTGCCCTTACGATAGACATGCTGTGCTATTATGTAGTAGGAAGTATTTTTATGAATAGACTTCGAATTTTTTATGCAAAATACGGAGCCTAGAAATATGTTCCACATAAATATAAGCAAAGTGTATAAATTTGTATACACTGATGCTTCATTTTTTTACTCCAACGTTCCACAGAAACTCTGCCAGAAATCATTCTTTGCAGCCCTAATTTGTCTTTTGTAGTCATTAAGGCTTTTCTTATAGTTTCCTACATTTAGCCCTATTGAAGAGTTTTCTAACCATCTACCTACCAGACAGCCTTTGACTTGGTGCGCGGCTGAGCTACAGGAGAGGATAGCTCGTATGCCTCAGTTAGTATCCTAGTCAGATGTTTACACGAGCGATAAATGTTCGCAGTCCTGCATCCAATTTCAATTTAGGTCATACAACTAACGGGTGATTTTTTTGAGGTTAGGATTTTCATGCATTAG
>NW_016193315.1:0-3303 GCF_001687245.7 Rhagoletis zephyria | reverse complement strand
TTTTTTTTTTTTTTTAAATTAAGCTTGTTTCTGCCACACAAAACATTTCCAATACCCCAAATGCTTTTGCAAACACAGCGATATGAAACTCGATGGCTTTTTTTTTTNGTTTAAATTATGCTTGTTTCTGCCACACAAAACATTTCCAATACCCCAAATGGTGTTGCAAACACAGCGATATGAAACTCGATGGCTATTTTTTTTGGCAGAACTCAACAATGGTACATATCACTTATAATTTTGTTCTTTACCCCAATACATAGGCCGCATATGGCTCCAACGCCTTAACCACATACATACATAGATAATTTCTGGTTTTAACATTTTAATCATCATTTGTAGCATTTAACTGTAACATAAAAAGCTATGCAGATATGAGCATAAAAATTAAAGCGAAGGGGCGAGCTGAGTAAGCGAACGCCAACGCATGCAAATAATCTCGGCCAGAGGGGACGAGACTACAATGTCTATGTTCAGTCTCTTTTTCTATTTTGCGTTGAGAAAATTCATGCGTGTCGAGTGGCAAACAAAAAAAAAAAAAAAAAAAAAAAAACTCAACGACTAAATGTAAAAATTGGAAAAATGGAAACTGCAACATTGTGCAATTTAATATCCTCTTGTAACGGTAAAACCTTGGAAGCGAACAAGAAAAAAAAAATAGCAGATATTAAGTAGAGTGTTTTGCGCTTTTTCTTTTTTGTTCGCTATACGAACAAGGAATATCTATAAGCAGACAGGCAAGCAAGCAGGCAATGAAAATATGTAAAAGCTTTTGTTAGAATTTGGCAAATACATACCACATACATATAAGGAGCAAGGAGCCCGAGTTTGAGGCAAGAGGGAGAAGAAAGGCTTGTAAATAGTAAATGCGAAGTGGAATGCGACGTAAAGCATAGTAATTGGATAGTTGACGTTGGTGCTGGTGCTGGCACAAAGCCTTTGGCGGAAGCCCCCGCTTTTTCTTTTTAAAGATTATTGATGGCGTTGAAATGTCTTAATCTGCTGGGGAAAAAGGAAGCGGCAAATATGGTTAAGTATAATCTCAGTCGAAAGCACTTGTAAGGCATCTGCAAATGCAACGCTGAACAATGGAAGGTAGGATGGAAGGAGGGAAGATCAGCAAAGTGAGGTAGGTGCTTGGTAGGCTAGGCTGGTAGAGGCAAATAATTTTGCAACATTGACGCGCCTAAAAGCTAAACTGTAAATTGACTGCTAGTTGGTTATGGTTTTTTTAAATTATAAATATTGTTTTTTTGTATTTATTTACATAAAATTAGCTTCATATATCATAAATTTGAGCATGTTTATGAGAAGTTTATGTGGCACAAAGTACATCATATTTATGTATGTATGTACCCTCATGAAAACCAAATACATACGTGCCTATGATTTTGCTGGTTTTTGGCGGAGTATTCATCCTATTATTTGCACAATTTGAGAAAAGTTTGCATAAGTTTATGTTCCTGAGATAAACAGCTACAAATTTTTCATGCCTCGGAACCCAGTACAAGTGTACATTGGTATCGGCCTATTATTAAGCCACAATTGGCGAACCTGTACTCTGAAACATTTGGCGAGAAAATGCTGTGTCTTTATCCCAGCCTGATCATCTATATACAGATTCACTCATTTATTTATTCGGTTAATGTTAAAGAGTTCCATTGCTTCCGTTATGACAAAAATTTGCCTGAAAATTTATGCTTTAGACCGGCAGCTCACAGCATTTACTCAAATCGACTTCCAAAATTCGTCCGAGCATCTCCTCCGACTTGTGGTGTGCTCTTTTATGTGATCACACAAAGAGGAGCGACCTAAAGTTGTACGCCGCCTACACGAATGGCAAATGATTCAATGCGAAGCTTTTCTAATGGCTGAAATACACTCAGAGGATTGCTTTTGCCTGGCGAGAGACGAAACTTTTGGAAAAACTTTTTTTAGACATTTCTCAGACCAGCAAACGAACCCCGGACCTACGCACTCTGGAGTGGAACTCTGGACAACAACGTAGAGTATCTGGTTCTTAATCATATGCAAGAGACTACTTCCTAGTTATAATATTTTGGAATCAAATGCATATCCTTCTACTTTCCTCAACAAATGGCTATTAAAACCGAAAAAAACGAACCACAAAAGTAAAGGCTCAGTTATGCATACTTGGCAAAGTAGGATAAGGGTCGTTTTTAAAGCACTAGAAGCGTCTGACTCCCATCTCTTTTGATTTGACTCATTCTCAAATGGCGAATGTGTAAATTTGAGCTCAATGGCGAAAGTCGAAAAAATATGTCGACAAGTATGTATTTTTATGCGGTGGCGACCCAAAATTTTCACATAAAACTATTTCGCTCGTCCAAAAAAAGCCCCAATCAATATATATTAAAATTAAAAACTGTTAAATTCGGTGTAAGTTGCGACCCCTTTTGTGCCATTCGAACACGTACTCTTTTGCAGCCAGCAGTCATTAAATCATTCATTTAAATCATTTAAGCTCTAAACCCGCCAAGCTAGCTTTTCATGAAAATTACACCTATCCACCTTCGTCCATGAGCACAAAAGTGAAAGTGATTTTTCTCTGCGAAACTTTAAGACCCCGCAGGATGCTTACCGCCGATAATGATTCAAGCAAAAATTCTCTTAAAGGAGCTATGGCTCAATTAAAACGTGATTAGGTGGGCCAGTTCGCGAGAAACTGACCGACCATCTCCAAAATTCAAATAACCTGATGGGTGAACTACTTTCCAGACCAACAGTAACAACTGCATGACCTCTGCGACGCCTCTTAAAAAATGAGAATTATATAAAACTCGGATTATATCGACCATGTTGTGTATACTTTGACCTGCTCGCGGGCCATAATACCTGTCAAGTACATACCAGTTAATTAAATAAATACAAACATACCTACATAAATTGTTGAAGAGCAGTAGCATCAAAGGGTTTTGTGTTCCAAAGGGTGCAAACTGCTAACTCAAATGAAGGGTAAACTGTGGTTAAGAGAAGGAGCTTAAACAAAAAATTAGGTGGAAAAGTGCAGCGTAAACAAAATATTAAATAATTCACAACACAAAATAAAGAATAAGCAAAACGAAAACTATATCTATGTACCTACATTGATGTGAAAACAAGAAGACCAACGAATGTTCAACGCAAGGGCAAACTTTTATTTCAGGCCACAAAAAAGCGCAAAACGACATAGACAAAAATTTATATGTATGTATTTAATTTTCGCTCATAAATGAATTTTACATAAATATACTTAAATACTTTAGCGCGCTTCTCGCTTTGTCCTACAAAATAGCCCTAATT
>NW_016193314.1:0-3303 GCF_001687245.7 Rhagoletis zephyria | reverse complement strand
GAACAAAATGAATATACCCTTGTGCACAAGTGCGCTCGGGTATAAAAAGAATAACAATTTTATTTATATTAAAATGTAAATTTTCAAGGCGAAAAAAATTTTAGTAGGGCTTTATGTCCTCTCCCTATGTTTAAAAAATCATAGTATTCCAATTTGTATTTTCAGAAAAAAAAAATTATTCCATACTTTTGTAAAAAAAATCAAATGCTCATAAAAAGTCTAAATTAGAAACTTTTTCAATGACTTTTATGGAGTGTATTTCAAGTGAGTAGAACTTCATTTGAGCGGAAATTCAGCTGGAATTTCGAACGCCGGTAAATTTGCGACCCACTTGAGATGGCCTTACCCACATACAACAACAACAAGTATACTGTTCAGTTCTAAAAACTAGAGTATCTTAAAAAAATTTTATTTGTACAATCTATTTAGTTATGAAAAATATTACTTATGATTTGTTCGCTAAATTAAACTAAATTAAATAGAATTAAATAAAATTAAATTATATTAAATAAAGTAAAATAAAATAAAATTAAATAAAATAAATTAAAACAAAATAAAATTAAATTAAACAAAATAAAATAATATAAAAGAAAACTGAATATAAAAATTTAAATAAAGAAAATGAGAAAAAATAAATGAAATTAAATCAAAAGTATAAAAATCACATAAATTATTTTAGAATAAAGTAAAAGTGTTTAATATTAAAATGCATAATTTGCTAATAAGTGGATGTATCACCATTCATGTTCTTTTCAAAGTTTAATACTCAACCTTCGTGAGCGCCACGACCGCTCCTGTTCCATTTCTATTTCAGCAATTTTGAATTTTATTCTAAGCCCAATTAGTTGAACAAATATGCACCGAAAGAAATTAAATCCTATTTTAAGGCGCTTTAACGTACCATTATTAATTGTAAACCATTTGCTTTACCTCTAAACACACACCCACACGTTCAGGTTTGCATATTCTATTTATGGAAAAACAATAAGCCACGACAAACAAACTGAAGCAAACTTGCTGGCTCGCCCAAAGTTGTTAGGCGAGTGGTAAAAGGGAAGAAAACCCTTGCTGTCTTGGCGCTGCTGTCTACGAATGTACATATATACATACATTTGTACATAATGCAGTGAAAGCTACAAAATATTAAACCAATTCACTGTTTTGAGCGGATATTATTTTAAAATAAATTCCGCGCTTTTGTCTTCCCGCTGTGCCGCTTCAAAAATTGGGCTTTGAAAAAAAAACAGGAATTAAGATGGCAAACAAAGGCAGCAGAGGCAAATAGAAAGGCAGACTTTTTTGTAAGCATACCACACACTGGCAAGAAAGCGCTTAGATTTTGAATGGGTGTGCGTGTGTGTGTGCGAGTGCTTTTGGTTGAGACCAAATAAGTAAGTATGTATAAAACAATTTAATCCGCTTAAAATGCAGACAAATACGGCGAAAAAAATACTTAACCGAAGATATGCGAATGAACGAATGAAAGTACTACTTGAATGAGTTGAATGAGTTTTCGAAAGAAATATGGAACGGATGGGGAAAAAATCCTAAAACCATCATATGAGTAGAAGACTGAGTGTGTGTGGATTTTGAAGTATTTATGTATGTACATACATGTGTGTGTACGTATTTGTGTATGCAAGTGTGCGTGCTTAGCACTTTTTGCCAGCCATAACTGTTGCGCCACATTTTATTTCGCATTGGCGGCGCTAAGCTGCTGAACTGATGTAGAGCAAATATGCCGCGACGCGTAAACGTTCAGCACTTCAATTTGCCTCTTGCTCCCCTTCACAATACTCCTACATAAGTATGTATGTACATGTCCACTTGCACCAGCGTATAGTTAAAAGGCAGCAAGCGTTTGCAATGGAGCGCTGCAGCACAGTTTGGGGTCTTTTTGCAGCTGTCTCTTTGACTCCCGAGTTTCTGAGGGGCACTGACTGATTTAGGGGAATACACATACATACATATGTACAAATGAAGAATGGGAGGAGGAATTTGTAGAGCACACTCGTTCGGTGCTTATAAATGTACATACATACATACATAGTCATATCTACGCTTGCCGTTGACAGCTTACATTTTACTTTATATTTACTGGAAGAATTGGGGCACACATGCTTAGCCGCACACACACGCACACATATAAATTTACATATTTTTATAAGTCCAATACTCAAAACGCTACAACAACCACTAAGAGAAAATATATATGTATTTCAGCTGCTTTGCCAACAAAATATAGGTTAGTTGAACTGCGTTTTGCGTCTTTTCAATTGCGGCAGATATAGTGGGATTTATATGTTTCTTTGTATGTAAATATTTTAACATTTATTAGTTTGAATATGCGCGTGTGCCTCTTTCGCTCTACTTGCATTTTTATAAGCAGACTCTAAAGGGTTTCCTTAAAGTTCTAATACCACGTTGAGTTCATTGAGTGGAAAATATCCAGTATTGAGTGCGGTTGAGGTGAAGCAAAGCTGAGCTGAGGTAAGAAACTGTATGTATGTATTTAGCGTATGTATTTTTTGAAATTTTGTAGGTTTTTTCTATTAATCGTATAACGTTTTAAATTTGGATTTATGTATATGGTTGTTGGAGCTATAATTTCATAAAAACTTAATGAACATTAAACCAACAAAAGGAAATTAGTCAAATTTCGCATTATTTTGACCATGGGTATACTTGTACNTGGATTTATGTATATGGTTGTTGGAGCTATAATTTCATAAAAACTTAATGCACATTAAACCAACAAAAGGAAGATAGTCAAATTTCGCATTATTTTGACCATGGGTATACTTGTACATAAGTTAACGGCTTGTTTAAGTTCCAACCAACTGAAAATGAGGGTTTCAACATTAAGCCAACATTTTGAGTGTCAATTCAAAATTCCGAGCATGCGATTTATGTCTCCTCGACTAGGCTCACGACTTGTCCAAACCTTAAAAGAGTTTATGAACATTTTTCTAATTTGCCCTGGATTGCGTTGATTTTTTTTTTTTTTTTTTTTTTTTGTTGTTTACGGTATTACGCACTTTCTTCCATACAAAAAAAAAATGCCCACATACGTTGTGTGGAAGAAAATACGTGAAAAATTGCCAAAAATCAACTTAGAGCTGAAAAATTATTAATAAAAAATTTTTAATTTAGAAGCAACTTTCCAGAATAAAGTGTGAAACTTGGATTTATACGTTTAAAAGCAAAAATAAATATTAAATAAACAAAAGAAAAATACCCAAAACTTGCTAAAATGTCGCGCCCCTATTTATTTTTCCACCACTATACATGTAGATATTTGAA
>NW_016193313.1:0-3303 GCF_001687245.7 Rhagoletis zephyria | reverse complement strand
GTTAACAAAACTGGATCAAGACATATGTAATTTGAGTATTAAAGAGCAAACAAAATTTTTGGATGCGGTGCACAGCTAAAAATATATATTTCATTAGTTGACGTTGCCTTGTAAGGCATCGCCATATTAAAAAGACAGTTCAAAGTATAGATGAAAAATCATTGGCGTCCCATTTCAGGCTAGCTCGGCGCGAGTTGTGAGCCAGCTTGATGTGCGGCAGCATTGTTGCATCCAAGATATACACGTTCTTCTGTGCACGCAACCAAAGCCCAATGTGGAAAAGCTGCAATCGTACCTGAAAACCAGCGTTTTACCTACTCGACTCTCATAGCGGCTCTCTATAGTGCTATTCTTCTTCTTTATTGGGGCTGCGACCGCCTAAGCGATTTTGGTCGCGTCCAAAACAGCCCGGCAGTCGTTTCTCTTCTGTGCCATCTGACGTCAATTGGAAATACCGAGTGAAGCCAAGTCCTTCTCCACTTGGTCTTTCCATCGAAATGAGAGCCTCCATCATCCTCTGCTACCATCCGCGGGGACCGTGTTGAATAATTTCAGAGCAAGAGCGCTTCTATCCATTCGAACGACATGGCCAAGCCAGCGGAGCCGCTGAATTTTAATGCGTTTCATGTCGTTGTAAAGCTCATACAGCTCATCGTTCCATCATTAGCGGTACTCGCCATCGCCAATGTGTAAAAGCCCTTAAATCTTTCGCAAAATCTTTCTCTCAACAGATCTTTTCCTTGTCCATGCCTCCGCGCTATACACCAGCACAGACATGATGAGTGATTAAGTAATTTGTGGGATTTCAAGGCTGGCTTTATTTATTACTGGTGTTAATGTTGGCTCCTAAATAAACGAAGTCGTGTACTTTTTCCAACTTGCAACTTTCAACAGTAACGTGTGTGCCGAGACGCTTATACTTTTCTATTTGTTTGATGACAGGAGATACTTCGTTTTATCCTTATTCGTCACCAGACCCATGCACTTTACTTCTCTATCTAAATTCGAGAAGGTAAAGCGTACGTATCGCCTGTTTTTACTGATGTTGTCGATGTTATTGGCGTACGCCAGCAATTCTACGCTCTTGAAAACAATTTCGACCGCACGGTTCAGTACTGCGGTTTCTATTATCTTCTTCAATATCAGATTAAGGAAACCACACAAAAGGGATTCGCCTTGGCTTAAACCACATTTGATGTCGAACGGCTCGGAGAGGTTCTTCCAATTCTGTCGTAAGTATTAGTTTCGCTTGTATCCAAATTCGGACATCGCAGCATAAAAGTAACTTATTTTCGTGCTGTCGAAAGTGCTTTGAAATCGACAAATAGATGGTTTGCAAACTGCAAATTAATGATTAGAAATATCATTATCCAAGAGACCAATAGGACATGGGAAGACGAAGGCACTTGTATGTCCGCAAATTAGGAAAAAAACGGAAGAACAGATAGGGCATTTCGAAGGTCAATGCATGCTGTGAAACTGGCCATTGGCCATCAGGTATTTCCCCATGAATATTGTAGAAGTTGCAGAGATAAGGAAGACGAAGAAACAGTTACACACTTCTTCTGCAGTTGTCCAACTTTAGCTAAGGGCAGAGCAGGTTTTTTAGATAAAGACTTCTTAAGCTCTCTCACTACACTATCCGTTGTCTCATGTGGCTTCAAAATGGTTCCACGAAATATAGTCAATAACGTTTATGCGTTTTACAGTAGTATCACAGACCTAAAGGGTTTAGGTGAGTGGGTTTTTGGACTGACTGCCACTTTTACCTAACCTATTAAAAATAACCAGGTCCGTTTCGCTGGAGCTGCTTCAATGGACCAGTTATGTATACCTTTTAATTTCCTCTCGAGAATTTCCCTCATCGAATTTAGACATCTAAAAGAGATAATAATGTCTAGATCATCGGCAGGAAGAGCCCCACCTCTCAGGTTAGGTTAGGTTAAGTTAGGTGGCAGTCCCGTGCAACCGGAGCGCACTTAGGCAATGTGAGATTGTCCTTTGTGATACCTCAATTTTGAACTTCCCCCTAGACTTTGTCGATGAAACGCTCCGAGCCGATTATGTATTTACGAATTCGACTAATCTCAACGCAACAGAGCTCCTCGGGCTATTTATTAAGGGAGAGTACCCTCAGTCGCTCTTTAACCGGTGATAACGTTTCACAAGTACCATCCTTGGCCACTTCGTCAGCCACACAATTCCCTTCAATGTCGCTGTGACTCGGAACCCAAAAAAGTCAAATGCAAACGTATTCAAACGCAACCGAAAGAGAGAGTAGACATTCCTTAACCAAGTTGGAGCGCACCTCCAACGATAGCCGCTTGGCTAACAGAGTATACTCTCACTTCCCTGACCATTATAAGGCTTCTTAGCAGTGAATCCACCGTCTCCTTGATAGCAGCTACTTCCGCCTGGAATACACTGCAGGAGTTTGGGAGTCTAAACTTAGTGCTGATGGTAAGCTCTCGGCAAGAGACCCCACCACCAACCCTGCCATCCAGTTTCGATCCATACGTGAAGAAGTTTCCGCCCGGCCCTCTCCTCCCTTGATGGAAAGCGGACAGAGAAGTAGATCCTAGGAGCCATATCGGTGGCGCAGTAATCCGTACGATCAGGGATGAAATCGAAGCCCCCTAGAACTCCAGAGTGTCCATTACCTAAGTCGGTCAACCGATTGGTTTCCCTGAGTCTGAGTGGACAGGCACTACGTTCAGCATAACGTTCAGTGCTACCGTTAGGGCGGTCCGTAGTGCCTCACTTATACCATTTAACGCAGCCCGTTGTACAGCTCCAGCTGCTTAGCTAGTGTAGACCTTTCCAGTGAGCTCCACCAGCCTAGGGCGTCATAAAACTTAATTGACTTGACTACGGTCTCGTAGAGCCAATAGACAACTTTAGGCGAGATACCCCAACTCTTACCAATAGCTTCCCTATAGCAATATAAGGTCACTGATACCTTCCTTGGCCTTTCTTCGATGTTTGGCCTCCAAGACAACTTCCTGTCAAGGATCAAGCCCAAGTACTTGACTCTGGCAGACAGCTGTAAGCGCAGAAAATCTCTCATCTTGGATAAGATTTTGTTGTTCACAGGTGTCCTCATCAACTTAGATAGAACAGAGCAGGCAATCCAAGAATGCATCGATGAAGACGTTGTAGAAAACTCCGGACAAATCTTTGGTAGTACATCTTAGTTAGTAAAATTTCGTTAAATTCTCGTTTGAAAAAAAAACACCACAAATTATGTAGCCAACTAACTAACTCACTTGCATACCGCATATCTCGCCTTAATGCTATGTTTAC
>NW_016193312.1:0-3304 GCF_001687245.7 Rhagoletis zephyria | reverse complement strand
CTATTTGCAAATTCACTAGCAAGAATCTAACGCTAGAGACTTGACTCGTATGTGTGTGTGTGTTTCATTGCTCCCTCCCAACATTCCGCTTAGTCTCAATATTGTACAGTTAAATGTAAGTCCATTGGCGTAAATTTATTTGTTATGTCTGTTTGTCTGCAATCGTACAGTACAGCCACTATGGATGCTTGCATCATCCGGTAAGCAGTTATGTGCAAAGATACAAGCTCTTGCACATTTATGTATATATGTACATATTTTTTATATATATCTCTACTTATGTACCCATAAATGTGTTTGTAGGTTCATACGTGGTTATGTACATACATATGTATGTATGTACGTATATCTGACAGCATGTATGTGCTCGAATGCGATATGAGCTCGCAAAGCGGATAATAATAATTCCACATGAAAGTGCCACTTGCTGCTGTTACTTGCCATTGCTGTAGCAATTGCTAAAATTCTTATCTCATTTTGTGCAGTGGTGACGACAAAGTTACAACTACAGCGGCACATTACTCATACCCGTGCAGAAAAAAGTTATCAAAAATTATTATATAAAATATATAACTTGTAGTTAGTTACAAAAACCTAACCTGAAACTACTCGACAAGTAATGCAGGAGTAATGCATAAGATTGTTTTCTTTAAACTCGTTTCTATTTAAATATAATATCGAATATGGGACCGCCTACAGCAGAATATGCAAACAAATATGAAATGCAAAAAAATGAAAAATAAAAATAAATATTTTGATTCCTGTTGATACTTTATGTCCAAAAGTAGTTAGTTATAAGTTAATTACATCAAATGCAGAGGTAACCGCCCTTGACTATTTCGCGGCTATCGCCATAGAAATATAGCTAGCTTTCGTCAAAGATAATATACAGATAATAGCGATTTTTTGCTCCTTCCTAATCAACTTAAAGTTAGCTTATAATTAAATAAATTTCCTACAGGGACTCGTATGTATATGTACGTGTGTGTGTGTATGGTTGTGATTTAAATGTAAGCAACAACAACATGTGCTGACAGCACCGCAAGCGTTGGAAAAGAGTTCACACTTGCCATTTTCACATACATATGTACATATCTAGGTATGTACTTACCACCATACGTTTTGTGGAAATCCTTCTGCTGGCCGATTTAATCCAGTTGATGTTGTTTTTGTTTTTATCACTTTCTCTCCCTGACTCCGGTGCTCGTTCTACGAACAATTTGGAAGTGACACAAATACTATTTGTGTAAGCTCAAAGGACGGATACAAGTAAATATTATATTTTTTTGCAAACAACTGCGCGTGCACACCTACAAATGTACGTACGAGTGGCTTTGAAAGCTTGAGTTTATGAAAATAATTGGCACTAATAAGAGTTCTGATTCAAAATGGTTTGTGATCGATCCAATAGATTTCAACAGCATGATTTTTTTCTTTTTATTTTGATTTGCTTGAATAAACCAGTATGTCTGAGTAATGGAAAATGCTAATTTCACTTAAGTTTTTCCAAAATAGCTATTTGCATTTTAATGCAATATTCGGAATTTCAGAGTAGCTCCCGCTGCTTGTGCGCTTTCGTGGACGAAAACTAAAATGTGCTGCATCATTAGCCATTCAACATGTGAGGCGGTAATGGAAATTTTATCAAGACGCTTTTTTATATGAGTAATGATAAAGTAATCAAACTAAACTAAGCTATAAAATTTTATCACAAAAATGTGTTTTTGAAAACAGAATAAGTCCACTCATATTAAATTTTAAAGTTTGGAAATATCTCAGCTAAACGGTCGAATGCGTAGACTTTATTTGGGCTCTAGATTACCTAACCGTATCAAATCAAAATTTTAAAATATTTAGTACGAAAGCTTTAGCGATCTCAAAGTGAATGCCGAGACACGTTAATTTAATTTCGGCTCGTGAATCATGGGGATCTGTATATGGTTTCTCTAGATAAGGTAATTTTCCCAAAATATTTAATTTTTTTTTTTAAATTAAAAATCAAAATTTAGTTGGTAAACATTTTAAAAATCAAAGATTTTTTATAAAGTTTTGTATATAATAATAATGTTTCTCATCTACATACTACATATATGTATACGAGAATCTTATATATAAATAGGCAAACTTGTTCTCTTTACGCCCCTTTCACAGCTGAATTACACTTCTAGGGTATAAAGAATTATGTATCATTAGAAAGGCTGCAGCGCAGAAAATTACTAAAATTTCAAATTATTGCAAAACGGAGCGACCGCCCTACCGCATAGTTAAACAACATTACCGGCGTTTTTGACATCATACATAGTATAACATGCGAACAATAAGTTAATCGTTGTATTTAACCGGAGTTTCAACCTCTGATTTGTGTTAATCGGACATTGAACAAAGGGTCCTAAATATATGCTTTAATATTTATGTAGATTAGGATTAATAAAAGGGAGAAGGAAAAATGAGTATGTACAAGAAGAAAGGAATAAAGCCAAAGATTAAACTAAAACTCCACTCAGTTCACCTCAACGCACCTTAACTCACCTTAACTCCAACTCGCCTCATTTTAGCTCAACTTAATTCACTTCACCTCAAATCCACTCACCTCAGCTCAACTCACCCTAACTCACCGTGACTTATCTAAACTGACCTCATTTGGTGGTCTTACTCAACTCAAATCAGCTCAACTCACCTAAATTATCGATTGATTTTTTTTATTAATAAGTTAATTTGATTAAATTCAATCGGATTAGAGTAAATCATGATTTAATTAAATTTGATTGAATCGCAGGTCGTAACCGTGATTAAAAAATTAATTTTTAATTTGATTAAGTGATTAATTAATTTATGCTGAAATTGTCTTGCGCAACGAAGAACAGTTAATCGTGTATGGCAAAATATGTTTCCCTTATCGATCTGAGCAATTTGGTGTGCATTTTCATTGTTATCTATTACCAATAAACTTTATGAAAACTAGATTTTAATATCCCCCTGCACATGTGCGATGTGCTTTTTATAAGCGTCAAACACAAAAGAATAACTGGTCTTTGATTTCGAGTTCGGACAAACAGCTAAAAGTGGCTCTGCAACTTACAAAAAAAAATACACATAATAAATTATATTTATTAACAAGAGCATTAAGGTTACAATATATGGCAAAGAAAATGATACCAAGAAATCAAACCTCATCGAAAAAGTTTTAGCCCCACCCAGTTTAACTCGGTCTTCAAACGATTAAATAAAAGCTTTTATCCAAAACTTGTCAAAATGTCGCATCCTTATTTATTTGTCTGCTACTGTATTTCCTGCGAATAACCGT
>NW_016193310.1:0-3304 GCF_001687245.7 Rhagoletis zephyria | reverse complement strand
ATTATCCCAAAAGTTCTTGTTCATAAATAAGAGCATATCTACATTTTTTGGTTTCAGAGAGGCCCTTCTATCTGAAAATAAAATGCCGGCCTTGCTGAACATTCTTTCCGATTCTGTTGAAGTTGCTGGGATGCATAGGAATCGTTTCGCATAGGGACATGAATTTCGATACGATACGATACCATATCGATAGTTTTGGCATTCGATACCGATATTTTCTACTCGATAGTTTTAAAACGATATTTTTTAGAATCGAATACCAGAACCCTAGTATCGTATCGAATGTCATAAACTCACATTACAAGGATAATGTTATTAACAATTCTTCCCGATATAAATTGGGCTTTAAAGAGCAGAAATTTGTAATATAGTTAGGATTGCATGTGGTGGAATTTGAACCCGCAACTTCGATGTTTTAAGTCAACACCACAATCTCTACGTGTTGTTACACAATATGTTAGTGTTTGACCGAGATTCTCCTGCGATTTGTCGCGTGCGCCTTAAGTTCTGAACACATTGAAAAGGACGAAAAGGACAGCTTCCAATTTGTTACCTTCATTATATAAACGCTTTGTCGATGACGACATGATTTTATTGAACGGGCAGCGACATGATACATTTGTATGAGTTTGACATAAAAGAAGAGGCAGAACCTTATCTGTCGCTGGAAAAATAAAAATAGATCTAATCTAGCCACAACCACAGTCGTCGCTAAGCCCGGTCGCCGCCAAAATATAATTATATACATAAAAGTACGTGTTAAAATAATTTGACAGCTGTGGTCGGTAGCTCGCCGTTTGCATTGTGCTAATGTTGTGGCACAAAAGGGGTCCCTACAGTTTTATGTCGACTATGAACGGCGATTTTGTTTTAATAGGAAGCTGTTTTTAATTTTCAAGCTTTGCGCACTTCTAACCATTACACCACAGCGGCCCATATACGATACCTATATTCAGATATTTTTTGGATTTCGGTATCGATATTTGGAATATCGAGTCTTTTTATTCCGATATTAATGGGTACCCGATATTTTTAAAGCGATACATTAAATGAGTACCATATCGATACTTTCTGTTCGATATCGTGTCCATAGTTTCGCAGACGATTTTAACGCAGCTGATTCTCTTGGGTTGCACTGTAAGGCATAATAATAAATGTTTCGAATAATATTACATGTCACAATACAATTTTATTGTCATTACCTTCCAGAACTCCAACGGATCACTTTCTTGAGGAGCATTTGGGGTTTCCATGTATTGCCGAAGGCAAATAATTGCATCAGCGCTATTGTTTCTCACCTTGTTGGTGATTTTATTTTCAATATACTTAAAAAGTGGCTGCTGATATTTGGCCTGCGTGTTAGTTGAAGTTGACGGTTCTATGATTTCAGTTTCCAGAGAAACAGATGTTGAAAATTCTTTATTGAAAGCAGTTAGATCATTTTCTAAAATTTTCACTGCTTCTACTGCATTAAACGTAGATTAAAATCCCTCTTTCTTGAACCTTGGATCCAATAGCGTAGCCAATCTTGTCGATATACGCTCCTCGTATCTGGACAGTCTTTTTTTAGGCGATCTGATGTCTTTGTCATACTTTTAGAATCCTCTAGACTTCGCAAAAGGCAACTTACAATAGGTATTATTAGAGATACCGTAACCGAGGAGGAGGTTCCGTGCGCAGAAGTGGAAAACTTTTGACTGCCATTCACCTGGGAGTGGCCAGAAGCGATTCTTGTGCATACGGTTCAAATCGCAGCTCACAACGTCCGGATATTTATATCCACGTATCCTTTGGGTAGCAACCAAACACCCGTTTGGGAGCGAGCTAAAGGGAGAAGGCGTAAAACTTCGCGTGCGCTGGGTTTGGGTCCCGCCACGTTAAAACCCCGCCCAATGAAAAGAAAAAAACAGCCTCGGATGAGACCCCCTTTTTCTGTTGACGACCACGGCAAACGTATAAAGGAATATGATTTAAGGGTATGCACCTGGAGTATCCGGGCCCTTAATGGGGAAGGTGCCTCTGCCCGGCTGGTTGATGTCCTCGGGAAGACAAAGGCTGTCATCACCGCCATCCAAGAAATGCGATGGACGGGGCAAGTAAAAGTAAACGTGAAGCCTTGCGACGTCTACTACAGTTAGGGCTAAATCGATGCAAGTAAATCCGAGTACATACTCGATACTTTTCTCAATTTACCAAGTAGTTTTTACTCGATACTTTTTACTGCGATCCAAGTAGGTATCGAAAAAGAGTACTTGTATCGGAAGCGCAAAACTTATTATGCTTCAGCATCTTTTTCGAAAAGCAACCCATTATAGGAATGGGAAGATATGCGCACTACATTTGCGCAGTTATATAAGCAAGCCCGTCTATACATAACGGTTGTTGGGTCATCTGTCCCTTGCTAGAGGCTTTTCTAAAAAAACAGGTACAACTATCAGACATGTTCTAAAATTCGAAAATTTGATATTGACTCGATTTCGATAATTTTCTCGATGGTTTTTAACCAAAAATTTACAAGTCTCGCATTAAAATGATTTATTTCATATCGCTGCTGCTTCTTTTACGGTTTTCAATTAGAATATTCACTCTTTTCATCAGATACAATTAAAAAATATTTGGAAAATCGAGTCGAGTTCAAAGTTTCGAATTTCAGAACATGCCTGTATATCAAAATCTCGCCTTTCAGGAAAACATTTGGAAATGTTGATTTTCTGGGCAAATATAACAAAAAAGGAGTTATTTTCTCAAACTTATTTTATATGAAAAAACTTTATATGTATATTAATCTGATAAAAAATGTATTCTATTGTGTTTGTATGAAAAAATATTAGAAAATAAATAATCTTGTAAAAATGCATATTTTTTGTGCAAAAAATTCAATAACCTTGAAAAATTTTGCAAAATCGTCGCTCTATGTACAAGTACTCGATTCCTTTCCGATACTGAGTAGGTATCGATACCTTGCTTGATACAAGTACAAGTACTGATTTGAGTAATACCTTGATGGTATCGATTTATCCCTAACTACAGTTGCCTCGTAAAGTAGCGCAAATTCGGTGTTGAATTCGTGGTAGGAGAGAGACTCCGTCGCCGAGTACTGGCGTTCACCCCGGTGGACGAACGTCTAGCCACAATCCGCATCAAAGCTAGATTCTTCAACATCTCGCTCATCTGCGCCCATGCCCCGACGGAAGANATGGGCAAGGAAGGGATCTTTGGCGCAATTTCGGAAAATTCAGCCTCCACGACAAAACGTCCGATCACGGACTGAGGCTGATCGACTTCGCCGGGGCCCGGAATATGG
>NW_016193309.1:0-3304 GCF_001687245.7 Rhagoletis zephyria | reverse complement strand
ATAGCGTCTGCGAAGTGCAGAATGAAAGTGCATTTGAACGAAAACACATTTCTATGTAAAGTAAACAAGCCCCCCGCTGCATCCCTTTTTCATAGTTTCGAACTAGTTCTAAATTCTATAGTTCCGAACCAGTTTTAAAATCGCCAGACGAAAGAAAAAAGTATCATGATTTTTCAATCTTTTCGGTTCTTCCGTGTGCGATTTTACATTATTTTCAAAGAAACGTTTTTTCAATTTGAAATTAAATTTGTTTGAATGATTGTAAGAAATGTACGTTTACATACCTTTGGCTGTAGCTGACTCTGCAGAGGTGCTCGCTGTTATTGGTTAGATTCCAGACGGCCCCAAGATGTTAATATGTTAACACAAAGTTTTGTTTTGTATTACCAAACTATGAAATAGCGTCTGCGAAGTGCAGAATGAAAGTGCATTTGAACGAAAACACATTTCTATGTAAAGTAAACAAGCCCCCCGCTGCATCCCTTTTTCATAGTTTCGAACTAGTTCTAAATTCGACAGATAAGATCTAGTTCGTTCTGCGTCCCTTTTTCTATAATTCCGAATCAGTTCTAAATTCGTTACTTTAGATATAGATTTCTAATGAAAAAAATAGAAATAAAATAGTTTTTTAAGAGTACCACATTTCGCTGATTTTGAACTGGTGGGGATCTACTTACTATCGGACTGGTTCGTTTTTGGCGATAAAGATCTTGTACAAAACTAGAAATTTTATGCACCAGTCAGCGGTTTCCCTGAAGAGTTAAGAGAGTTTAAGTGCAGTCTTTCGAATATATTTTGACACAATATATTTCAGAAATTTTGCGATCCAAATCTATTTAAAATATATTAAAACTATAAACAGCTCTATGATTTTGTTCTCAAAGATCGTGGCAAAAACCGCGTTTTGGGATATTCTTTCATAAGTAAAACCAGACTTTCGAGCTTGCGTTTAGTATTCACGACGTTGGAATTGCATGAAATTAATAAAAATTTTTTAAAATTAGTGTCTAACCGCCAAAAAGTAAGAAAACAAATGCAAAATCATACATTTTTCACAATTTTCTAACACTTCGCTACACCAACGAAAGCAAAATTCTGTTCGACAGAAAATTCGATACTCAACGAAAATTTCGACACGCTTGCATAGCTCATAATGCGAATTTCACCTTCGATCTTCGATTTTCGATAGCTAGCGAAGATCGAAAATCGAATGCAACTCATAATAAGAGCCTATATTTAAGCGCAATATTTAACTTCTTCTAGCGGGACGACATCTGGAGTCTTCTAATTGTATCTCCATGATATGATGCCTACAACGAAGTTCATATCTAGACTAGGTTGATATTTAGAATTTGCCACAAATAGCTTTGCCACACTACCGCCGGCAGCTTTAACAATTTTATAGTGGTTTTACGTTCTTTGGCAAATTACGCTCTGTTAGCCATAAATCTTACTATTTTTTGACCGCCTTTGAATCAAGACCCCTGGACCATATAGGGAATTCATTTATATTTTAAATTGCACTGTCATCGTGATTGTAACTATGCTGAAAATATCAAGTCTCTAACTTGTCGGGAAGCTAGTTTAAAATGGATTGGAAATTTCCGCGATTTCCACGGGATGACCAAGTTAAATAAAAGCTTGTAATAATAAGACATCTCGTTATGAAAGAAATTTTGTTGAAGTGAAACTTCTTTAGCGGCTGTTGGTTGGATGGGAGTAAATTGGCAAATTCAAAGGAAATTGCACACGGAAATGGTGCAACGGAAATGATGCAAAGGAAATTGTGCAACGGAAATGGTTGGGGCTGAAACAAGTGCTTCTAGGGGGTATGCATATGGTATTAATGTAACAAAAATTTGCTAATAAAAGGTTAAAGAATAACACTTAGAAAAAGACCAATACAAGAATGAAAGTAAAGGTGACTACGTACCAGGGTTGTTGCAAAAATACGCATTCGCAACCGCGGCAGTTCCGCATAAATTTTAACATTCGCATTCGCAATAATCAATTTTTGCAAATGCGAATATTGTGCAAGTGCACTGATAAACGTATACCTGGCAAACAAAAAATTTTAGCTAAATTGTTTTTGACTGTGGAGATGCTACGTTAAGACTGCCCCCTACATCGACCTACTTTCGTAATTTATGTTGAACGGCTGGCTATAAAGAGTCGACTATTTGCGCGTTAAAAGATTGTGTTTAGGGCCGTTTTCACCATCTCTGGTTAACACTAATCCCCGGCTAAACATCGCTACCGACGGTACTGACTCCATTAATTTAACATTGGGTCGGTAACGTCGGTAACAATGTATAACTGTGGATTGGTGTTAACCAGAGATGGTGAAAACGGACCTTAATTAGGTAAGAATTATGTAACTATCGAATATTATTTGTCAAAGGTCTGTTGAAAAAACTGGATGCATCGCTAGTACTTTTCTACTTTTTCTTAAAAAAGTTTATTTTTGTTTCTCATAAAACTTATTATTCTTAAGTTCCGCGTTTCCTTTTATTAGTCTTTCAGCTCGGAAACAAAAACATTTATTTTTATTTTGTTTAAATTGTCAAAATTATCACTCATCGAAATAAAGATGAAGTTATATGTAAATAAGTCGACAGCCAAGTTCGCAAATTAAATTAGAATTAATTCAAGGTGAATTTTAAATCTATTGTGGAGTGGGACTTGGCAAGTAATATATCGTTAGTATAGCAGGGAAAGGGCTTAACTCCCATCGTCGCTGAAATACATAAAGCCGTAACTAACTAAAAATCCAAAATTAACTTTTTGATTGATTATGATGCATTTCATCGAATCATAAGTCCCTACATCGTTTTAGGCAATACAAAAATTTAGTTAGTTGTGGTTTTTTGCATTTCAGCGACAATGTGAAATAGTATTTACGATACATATCAGGAACCGTAAATAGCAGATATTTTTTCCCAACAGTTGAACTAGGCCAGATATTTTTCAAGTTCGAAATAAAAGTCTTTCCGGATAGAAAACAAACCACTTACCCAAATTAAACAAATTTGGTACCAAATAAAAGAGGACTTAAATAGCTTTTAAACAGAAATAACGATCGAAGGCTACCACTTCTATTTATATTTTTTTTTATAGTTTAATACAAAAGAAATGCATATACCTGACCCAAGGTTTGTTCTAGGTAGTTAAAAAATATTTTGTATTTAAATATTTTTTAATAGGTGGCTTTTGCTGGCTTTCCTCGTTTAAATATTTCAGTATTAAAGCTATTTTAGTCCTCTTTCAGTTGATATCAAACTTGTTAAATTTGGATAAGCGCTTT
>NW_016193308.1:0-3304 GCF_001687245.7 Rhagoletis zephyria | reverse complement strand
TTAAGTGGTCCGGTAAGGGCCTTAATAAGAAAGAACATTTCTTTTCTTTCTAAGCTTGAGCGCAATTATAGAAATGCCAGGCAATCCTGAAAGTTTTAGAGGGTGAAAAGTTCTTCCAGCTTTCATTGGCTACTAAAATGTTGTGAACTAGTATAACAAACTGCGTAAAAGTGACTGTAAATTCAATGTCCTTTTTCGGAAAGTTGTCGGTGGTCATACCTTTCCTTGCCGATTCGTCCACTTAGGAGAGTTTCAGAAAAAAAGTTGAAAAATTTGTGGAGCAACGAAGCGATATTCTGCCGAAATCCGCAAAAAAATCTGCGTTTTGCTAACTTTAGTTCTGCAATTTCCCCGCCCATTTCTAGGGGTTTGTCGCCTTAAAGGTATTCTATCGGAATTCGCAATAAAATTAAAATTTTTGCAAAAACCCGATGTTTAACACCTTACTAAATATCTCTCAAAAATAAACCATCTCGTCATAAAGAAAAATAATTTAAAAATAGTTCTTGCAAAACGCCCATTTTTTTGAACCACGTTTTTTTATAGAGAATTAAACAAGGATTACAATGGTATAATTTTCAATCCCTAATTTACTGATAATCAATACGCAAATCAACTTCAAAAAGCTCAACTGTTAATAGCTAAGTTAGCTTTAGGACAATCTTGTCCATCTTATATATAGAAATATTAAGCCAGTTTTTTTTTTAGCTTAAAAACGACGTTAAGATGAAGTCTCTACGATGAGCAGAACCCGAGATATAACGATTTGAGGAAGTACATGATTAGTCCAAAGAAAAAAAAAATACATGATTAGTTAGAATTACGAAAAAAATGCAAACTTTGACAGATCATATCTCCAAAGAAAAAAAAAAAGAAAAAAAAAATTCCTCCAAGACGTGTTAGCTAATTTCCTGTATAGAACCCATAAAAAAAATTTGAAGCCAATCGAAAATGTGACACCAAATTTCAATTCCGTAGGTGTTGTGGTTTAGCCAAGCTAAGCGCTGCTTTTCAGAAAAATAATTGGATAGATTTCACTGTCCGAAAGTAAAAGTAATTTCAAGCAAATAATCGATACCCAATTCTTAGATAAGATGTCTCGTCTATCAGCAAATGCGAATGCTTTGTGCTCATAAATTCATAATACATATTTATGTATGTATGTATGTACATTACGCCCTTACTTAGTTACTATTTGCATTTTGAAATTGGGTAGTTGCTGATAAGTACAAGCTAGTACATCAGTGCTTCTTAATCGATGGTCGGTGCAACACACCCGAACCCGAGTATAAAAGCAAGCGCGCAATGAAGCTTTGATGATGCGATGAAAACAGCTAGGAATGTAGTTGAAGGGAACATAGTGCAAACATTCTTATCTGAAAAGAACGTACTGCGAGCAGAGACAGAAATTTTGTCAAATAGTCCCCCCTCATCATTAAAAGGTTAAGAGCCACTGTAGTACTTACTGTTTATTAGCTAAATATTTATAACCTAAGTTTACATGCATATGTACATTAGACCATACTACTTTAAGAGTAAATAATTAAAAGGTCATAAATAATTTTTGCAAGGCAATCTCGATTTTTTTTTTAGTGTCGCCTTTTTAAATTTTTTGGTGACACCACTAATACATTCGGCAATATACAAGATTTCAAGGCACATTAAACAGGTAGTATCAGTAGAGCAAAAACAACATTTGCGTGTATTTTGTTGTTGCTTCCGGTATCGAAAGTGTCAAAAACTGTTCTGAATTTTTTCTTCTAAATCAAAGCGTGCCATGTGAAATACAAAAAATTATAAAAAATAAAAAATTGAAATTGGAAAAAATAAAAATTGTTGCAACTTTCTTTCCTAGTAAATTTGTTTGCTTCTCGAAGCATTGATCCATCTTTTACAAGGGCCGGTAATCAGCGGTTATGCTGCTGAGTTGGGCGAACGTTCCAAAAGCTGCTATTCAATCGCTTGTTTTGTATGGAAAAAGGTTTCACATGCAAATGGATTTTAACAATTCAGAATTTTTGTGAGAAAAAATTAAAAATATTTGACATTTTCGAGACCAAATAATTTGAAAATAAATCAAATCACCTGCTCTACTGATACTACCTGTTCAATGTACCTTGCAAGGTTTATAAAAATAGTTCTAATTCTAAGTTCTATAATGATTTTTGGCGTGCGTTATTGTACTGATATTAGGGTGGTACGTTAGGGTGATAAGAACCGAGATGGGTACCTTTAGAACCAAAAAATGCCTCGACACAAGAACATCGATATATCATCATTTACGATTCGCCTGTAAATACCGAAGATATGATGGAAAATTTAAAAAAGTTGACCCCTACGTTCGGCCAAAAAATTATTATGTATTTTTTTGAAATTGCCTTTTAAAAATACTTTAGACTTGGGTGTACGACGTTTTTTTTTCTGGTACGGTCTAATGCAAATACATACACACATCCATCCCATACATTTTTTATGTTATCATTTGGCTGATTGTTGTTTATAACTTAGACCAATTTGGTTTATCTAGGATTATTTCCTGTGTCAGTCGCGGCGCAGTGAGCAAAAGTCAAGTGCTATTCAGATAAATATTTTTAGTCCATGTCGAATTTTTTGCATATGTATGTACATTAGAGTGGCCTAAAAACAATAAAGTCGGAATTTTAATGCCGCCACCCCGGAGGATTGTTCTGAACTGAAAAAAATATACCCAAATTTTTTGTTTTGATATTAAAAAATATTTACGGAGTGCTCACAGCACTTGATAATCAATATTTTTCGATCGGAAACCTATGCTTCTCTTCAGGAGATTTCCAATATTAATATCCAATTGTTTATTTAACCATTTTTTAATATTAAAGATTTTTTATTGGTCCCCCATCGCATTTTCTGGGGGTTTCGGAGGATCTATAAAATATAGTTACCATGAAAAAATGGTTAAAGAAACAATTGGGAATCTCCTGAAGATAAGCAAAGTTTTCCGATCGAAAAATATTGATTTTCACGAACTCTGAACTATTTCTACAAAAAGTTGTTTTGCCCCATTTAAAATACATGAAAAGCTTTGAGCGTTTTGAGCACTCCATAATTTTTTTTTATTTTTTTTTCAGAATAAAAAAATTGGGGTATATTTTTTTTGGGTATAGAACAATGCTAGGTGGTGGCGACATTAAAAATCCGACCTTATTTTTTCGCATACATTTCTGGCCCTCTTGTTTTAATGTACATGGGGTAGAATTCATCAAAATTGTTTTCCGGGATTTCGTTAAAAGTCTACTATATTGTAGTTACCCCGCAAACATATTCT
>NW_016193307.1:0-3304 GCF_001687245.7 Rhagoletis zephyria | reverse complement strand
GTCTGTCTGGCCGACCAAAAAGAAGGCATTGCGCTTTCTGAACCTAACCAAATGGTTCTACTTCTAGGTAAAAGGACGGATCTTAATTCGAGCTCTCAACTGGTATCACAAAAGACCCAGTAGGTCTAAGCGCACTCCTCTCCTAAGTTGGACGTTATAGCTCAAATGGAGGGAACTACTATTTCATTCCGGCTCCAAACTAAAAATAGTAAGTGTTATGAAAACCCCTTCCCACCACTGAACATTTTTTTAAATTCTTAGTCGGTCTTTGGACCGGACGGCTGCCGCAGAAAATTATACGATATTACTATCAAAATACCACTTGTTGATTTTCAAGACAGGCATTGTTAATGGGGTTTTATGCTAGTACCCTACAGGAAAGGTCCCTCAATTCTTAAAAAATATAACTCAAGCAGTGCCGTTCATTCTGGTTATTTGGCAGAAGATATGTATTTTCTTTTGTCTATGTTCACCACCAGGCAGATTAGATCGATATCAACAGCTTGCGTTCAGAACGAATTAGAACTCATTTTCAATAAGCTTAAGTATATCAATTAGATATTCTTAATAGTAAGACATATGTGAATATATACATACGTATGTATGTAGTTCATTCACAATTCATAGAAAAATACAATTATTTGTAATTATTGCCAATTCAATGAGCAGCAAGCACTTAGATTATTCTATTCTTGTTATCTAATTAACTTGTAATGGCAAACAATGACTCTGAAATTCAATGGTACATGGCGCATTTTTTAGTATTACAGTATTTCATACTATATACATGTGCATTAGACTGCATCACTCTCCATACAAAAAAAAATATAGGTACTGTTTTTCCATTAGAATTATAAAATCTGGTATATTTTAAGGCGTCCACCAAAATATTTCGGAAAAATATTAAGGTTTATGCGAGCTGAACCGATCTGCAAATACCTCCAAAAATGGAGTGTTTTATGAATAAAACAGTTTTTTATAGATGTTTTTTGGTAAAATCACCTCAAATGACAAAACGGTTTAAGTTTAAAAAATTTACATAAAAATGTTTAAAAAAAAAANATTAAGATCACATTCAAGTTTAAAACGGTACCCGAAATACTCGTTTTGATTGTATTGAATTGAATTTAATAAATCAATATGAATTGCAAAATATTAATACTTAGCAATTTAGAAGCAGATCCACATTAACTTCAATCATATGTCCAGCTTGCGTCTAATATTGTGATACCTACATATTTCATGTGCCTGACGAATTAAGTTAAACTTTATTTTTTAAATACGTGGCAACGCTCGTAAATACAGTTCAGAAATAAAGGCTTTTTAAACTCATTTCATTTGATACGATTATATTCCATAATTGCTTTCACTAATTAAATATTTTGAGCTTACCTTTTTAAACAGATGGCAACCCTCTTTAATATTATTAATATTTAAACTAAGGATTTAATTAAATTCTAATTTTAAAACAGGTGCCAACCCTATTCAAAATATTTTAAAACCAAAATCTTGTTAAACCTTTTTCAACTGACACGCATATTTCGACACATATATAAATTGTATATTTAATTCTCGTAATTCAAGTTGAATTTAATTTCCAAAACATATGGCAACCCTCTTAAAAAAATATAAAAAAATCATTTTTAACGAGTGACAATTTATACCCATTCTTTAATAATTTATTTGACTTTTCAAATAATTTGAGTTTAACTTTTTACACATGTGGAAACCCTCTTTAATGTAAAAATGTTGAAACTAAATCTTTCTTAATACGCCCTTCTTTGACGCCAATATTTCATATAATTTTATTTAATTCGGCCTTTCAAACAGATGGCAATCCTGTTCAAATTATTTTTAATCCAAAACCTCGTTAAACCTTTTTCGTCTGACACTGTGTGATACATATCTAATCTTCTTAATTCAATTTGAATTTAATTATAAAATCGGGTGGCAACACTCCTACATGCAGTTTGAAAATAAAGTTTCTTAAAAGCAATTTTGATTTATATTCACATTGAAGTAATTTATTTAACCTATTGCTTATATAGAATCTAACTCTGTAACAAGGTGGCAACCCTCTGCAAAATATTTTCAAACCACAACCTCTTTCGTCTGATATCCTTATCAGGATATACATTTCAATTTTCTGTCTTTATTTAAGCCGAACTTGCTTTTTGAAATAGATGGCAACCCTCCTACATACAATTAAGTAATAAAGCTCATAGTTTAATAATTTATTTAACTTAAAAAAAAATTTGAACGGAATCGTAATAGTAATATTTTTGATGCTGTTTTTTAACTTTTTTCAAAGATTAGTATAAGAAAAACTTGGATAACTGAACCTAAACTCTTCCGATTTAGACTTGTGAGGTATTATTGGAAAGGTATTTTATCACTCTTTTAATTTCTTTGCTAATAAGCTCATTCAAAGGATGAAAGAGAAAGGTAGGATGAACGAACATCATTCAAAGTTGAATTAAGATAAAAAACTCCATTTTTGAAGGTATTTTCAAATCGGTCCAGCTCGCCTAAATCTTAATATTTCTTCGAAATATTTTGGTGGACGTCTTAAAATATAATACATTTTTTTAGTCTCGGCGGTAAACCGCAGCTTTTTTTGGTGATCCAGTCTAATGTGCATATATGTTTACTCGTATATTTAGTTTGCCTCGATATATATGTATATGTATATTAAAATATGTATATGCATTCAGACATATGTACATATACCATTCATACAAATATGTTAATTCATCTTCCCTTACTTTAATTTTTCAAGCAATTATGCGCATATAATAATATCTGATTACTGTTTCATGTACATACACATATGTACATACGAACAAAGAATAAACATAATATTTCTAAGCAATTATGATAATTATATCAATGCAAATATCGGTAGCTGTCATCTACTTGAAATTCAACAGAGCAAGCGCAATTACAGGAAGAAATTCAATACAATCAGAAGTTCTCAAATGGCTCATCTTCCGTGATAATTATTAGGGGTCTTCATTAAAAGTGACAAACTGTTGATAAACTTGATAAAATGATAAATTTATAATTTTGATGAATTAACAGCCAAACTTTGTGTGGAAATCTATTTAACCAAATTTTATCATTTTATCAAACGATTTTGGTGGATAAATGTTAAAATTTCAGCAAAATTCAACCCTGACAGGCTGCCACGTGGTCGTTTTTGCTACCAAAACATAAAATGCAAATGAGCACAATGGACGAGGTAAGAATGAAACTTAACTAGTCAGATAAGTTAAATAATAAACAATTTTGTGCAATTATTTAC
>NW_016193306.1:0-3304 GCF_001687245.7 Rhagoletis zephyria | reverse complement strand
CTATGTTGAACATGTGACAACCTTTGCGAGAAATAAATTAATTTTTTATATAACTTTCATAGGGGAATTAGAGATGAGGGTTTTTGCAAGCGATTTTTGGAAATCCACCCCCGCCACCCCTTCTCACCAATTTTCGTTGGTATACAAAACGTATTTTTGTCATTCTTAGTAAGTTTTATTTAACAAACATGTTGTTGGAGCATTGGGTACTTTCCATGTATGTATGTATGTATGTATTTTGACAACCAAACTGCCTTATGTTCTAGGCATTTGCCTTTGCAGCTCAAAACTCCTCTCAACTTTACTCATGTGAAAAACAAGCAATAGCATAAAGTTTGACGAAGTTAATTTTAACTGAAAAAGTACCCGGAAATGTACTTTAAAATGTGTTTACGGGGATATTCCATGCCAATCGGAACATGACTCCGACTCATGATTCAATAATACAAGGTTAGATAATTGTTGACAACCGCGGTTTGACACTCCCTTACAAAAGCTTGCATTTACGAAGGACAGGGAAAGGGGAAGAATGCAATCCCTTGTTTCGAAAATGGTAGTAGAAAAGTAGGCAATTAATTAAGGTTAAGATTCCGATTTTACTTTGTTTGGATCACCCTAATGTACATAGACGAAATAAATTTTCGCAATCCAACTAAATACGTAGCATATGGGTATTAGAACGTAATCGAGAAAAAAAATTTCGCCGCACATCTTCAAATTTAAAGCATTTTCGAAACAAAATTTCCAAAAAATAAAACTTTTTATGGGGGAACGCTGGGGTCGTCTTTTTAAATTTTTTCTCATATCTCCGGCATTTATTGTTGGATCTTAAAGTATGATATATCGATGTTCTTGTCTCAAAGAGACAATTTTTGTGTTTTAAATTTATTTACCTCAACTACGCCGTTCTAGCACTTACCCACCAACGTAACACCCTAATGCCAGTAAATTACAGCTCACCAAATTTTTCATTAAACTTTTGCTAAGAAAGTATCTCCATTAAAAGAGTAGTAGTATAACTTAAATAAAAATTTGTAACGCTGAATGTAGGTATCTTCGAAATTTCGAAATTGCCTAGGGAAAGTAATTTATGTAGTCTTAGGAGTGTACGAGGAACTTTTTATGTTTGCTTGTAAGGTGGTACGGTCTAATGTCCATATATGTATGTATGTATGCATGTATGGTCAATTATCATGCATCAATTGATCAAACAAAATTGTGTTTAAAGTTCTTTTTAAATTGAAAACATTTTGCTGCAGTTTTTCTGGCTTCAATGATTGAATGAAAAATTATATCGATACGCACAATGCTTGCATATATTTCACATTGCTCTTTGGTTAGTCAGGCAATGATTTTTCAATTGATTTTGCAACTTTTCTACGTACATATATGTATGTTAGTTCTTTTTACTTCACAATGTGTGCAGGCTTATGCAAATATTTAAGTACATATGCACCACGCCAAAATGCTTTGAATTGCTGGATTTCTACTTTGTGTACTTTTGCTAAACTTTGGAGTTTATTCACAACTGGAATATTTTGATATCTCGCTGGTTGGATATTAAATTTTACTTGGATCTATGAAATAAAGCTGAGATTCAGGACGTTAAAGTACGACGGCTACGATTTTACGAAATTGAGTCCACTGTATTTCCAATTGGTTTCCTCAACTCCTTGCTACCAAGCGATTTACCTGGAAACAGGAAATAGTCAGGACAGGCTGACCGGCGGAGAAATGCTTCCATGTTTTATGGTTTGTTCCAAAAATTTTCCTAGTCAATCTTCAACTTTTTTAGCTTCAGTAGAATTTAAAATTTTTGTAATGCATCGCAAAAAAAAAAGTTGGAACCAGAGCAAAGAGATTGCTTTCTCGCAGACCATCGATTGGAGGCTATTAAAGCACGGCTTGCTATCAAAATATGTATACTAGTAGCATTAAAAGCTGTAGTAGCTAGCCAAACTTTATCACAACATACAAACAAGAATACATTAACATATGTTCACTGTAGAGCGCAGTCACATAAATACAATAACACTCACGCGCGCATACATACGAGGATAACATTTGTGCAAAGCCACAATGCATACATATGTACATACATACATTAGTACATTCACACATATGCGCGCGTGCATACAAATCAACATTCGTGCACACCTGAATGCCAAAGCAATGCAAACAAGCTCAATATATACATATACATAAATATCATCAACAAAAAAAAAAAATAATAATAAAAAATGGTGTAGACAACAACAGCAAAAGAAAAGTCGTTGAAAATATTTTCACACTGTGGCAGCGATGGCGAAGGATACATATGCCACAAAAGCTAAACGGCAGCTAAAGAGTACGAGCTATTCACATACATAAGTGAGCGAGCGGTATGGCAACGCGTATTAAATATTTGAATGGCAGCAGTAAAATCGTTCGTACAGCAAATCATTTTAATAAACTCCAAAAAAATACTGAAATTTTAATACAGAACGCAGTGATGCGTGTTGACTGGTATTGCATGTGTAATCTGGGCGCCACGCGCACCGAGAAGCAAAGCGCTGTGGTAGGTGTGCACTGTGGGATGGCAACGGGGCGTATACGCATTAAAACGCCAAGAGCAGTCAGCGCTTTAAAATTAGCAAGTTAATATCGTAAAAGTGTGGCGCTGATAGCAACACTACATACATACATACATATGCATGCGAGGCGTGGCGAGAAAGGGGGCGTCTCGCTGTGTGCGCGTGAATATATGTATTTATGTGGACACATGACTGGTGTTGTGGTCTACTTGTAGCGTTTGTGCCGTTTAAGAAGTGCTGATTTTATTTGCAACTAAATTTATTTCGTGGAATAATTTTCTATAGTATTCTTCCTGTATAAAAAAAAAATCACAATTAATTTCGAGTGTGCCAATAAAAATGTTAAAATTGGAATTTTTTTCGCAAATCATCATCAGCTTATTATCAATGTATTTTTTTAAATTTGATTTGTTCTTTTCGATAACAGGAACATGTTCGCTGACAGTTTGAAGTATATTAAACTTTTAAAATGCAAAAATCGCTAAGTTTCAAAAAATTTAATTCGGTGGCACACTTTTGAAACTTCCCAGGTACGCTGTATTTGATGCCAACTTTCATTGCCTCTAATATGAACTTACTATTTGAGAACTTCCTAAAGTTATTAAAAAAATTATTATGTGATGTTATGTTATGTTATGTCACGTTATGCTATGCTATGTTATGTTATGTTATGTTAAGCTATGTTGTTGCGTACAAAAGCGAAAAAGCGTATTATTGTAAAAGTCCGATTG
>NW_016193305.1:0-3304 GCF_001687245.7 Rhagoletis zephyria | reverse complement strand
CTCCTCCGATTTGTGGCGTGCGTCTTGATGTTGTCACACAAAGGGGAGGTACCTACGGTTTTACGCCGACTCCGAATGGAGATTATATTTTTTTCCTGAGAAGCTGCGTTTTATTGCCTCCCGAGGGTTGACAGCTTTTAAAAAAAAAACTTTTTTACATATTTGTTTGCGATGTTGCTTTGCCCAGGGCTTGACCCCAGGTACTTCGGAGTGGTAGCGCGCGAAGTTATACAATTTAGTACACATATATTAAGATTTTCGCAATTCGAAATAATACTTTACCAGAACTGGACCGATTTGAAAATATCTCAAAAATCTATTTTTTTATCAATAAAATTAGTTTTTAAAAATATGTTATACCCACATCACCAAAACATATCCTCACATGATAGAAAAATTTACACTTACAACGTCTGCATAAAAATGTAAAGAAATTTTATCAAATTTCATTTTAAAATAACGAATTTTTTTCAAATCGGTCTAGCTAATAAATACAAGTCTTAATATTTTTCCGAAATATTTTGGCGGACGACTTAAAATATAATAGATATANCCGAGCTTCTCCTCCGATTTGTGGCGTGCGTCTTGATGTTGTCACACAAACGGGAGGTACCTACGGTTTTACGCCGACTCCGAATGGAGATTATATTTTTTTCCTGAGAAGCTGCGTTTTATTGCCTACCGAGGGTTGACTGCTTTAAAAAAAAAAAACTGTTTTACATATTTTTATGCGATGTTGCTTTGCCCAGGGTTTGAACCCAAGTACTTCGGAGTGGTAGCGCGCGAAATTATACAATTTAGTGCACATATATTAAGATTTTCGCAATTCGAAATAATTTTAAGATTTACCAGAACTGGACCGATTTGAAAATACCTCAAAAATCTATTTTTTCATCAATAAAATTTGTTTTTAAAAATATGTTATACCCACATATCCTCAAATGATAGAAAAATTTACACTTAAAACGTCTGCATAAAAATGTATAGAAGTTTTATCAAATTTCATTTTAAAATAACGAAATTTTTACAAATCGGTCTACCTAATAAATGCAAGTCTTAATATTTTCCCGAAATATTTTGGCGGACGACTTAAAATATAATAGATTTTATAATTCCGGTAGAAAAACCGGAACTTTTTTTGGCGAGGCACTCTAATGTATACGTATAATTTGCTTCTATTGAAAATTCACACCAAAGATATTTAGCAAACCGGAACGTTGACAGCATAAATCAAATTTATTACACTATAATAAAACATACATGTGCAATAGCGTGCAATAAACTTCCGTCCACACAAAAATTTTGAGACTGTGAGACCCGAAACTCATCGTTTCATGCCTTAAATTGCAAAATAGCCAAATTTTAGCAATAAACCAAAACCTAACTTCAACACTTTCTCAGCCTTCGGCATTGGAGAGATTTCTTGACAAAGTATGGCAAAATTTTTTAGAAAAAAAAATCAAAAAAAAAACTTGTGAGGAAAAAGGGGAATTCGAACAAAAGCGAAAAAAATTANAGCAAACCGGAACGTTGACAGCATAAATCAAATTTATTACACTATAATAAAACATACATGTGCAATAGCGTGCAATAAACTTCCGTCCACACAAAAATTTTGAAACTGTGAGACCCGAAACTCATCGTTTCATGCCTTAAATTGCAAAATAGCCAAATTTTAGCAATAAACCAAATCCTAACTTCAACACTTTCTCAGCCTTCGGCATTGGAGAGATCTCTTGACAAAGTATGGCAAAATTTTTTAGAAAAAAAATCAAAAAAAAAAACTTGTGAGGAAAAAGGGGAATTTGAACAAAAGCGAAAAAAATTAAAAAAAACTCTAAGCAACATAAAAGAAATAAATCACAGCACTCATATTGAATTTAAAAATGCTGTAATTTTAGTTAAATTGTTAGGTAAAAAGGCAAATACAACATTCTATTGAATTAGATTATTAAATAACAAATTATAGTTGAAGCCATTGAATTCGTTTTTTCACGAATGTATGTGGAAATAATTTCCGATATTTATTATTTACTTTGCTAAACAATTGAACATAATCAACAAATAAATTAAGAGAGAAAGTCGAGAGTAAACAGGTCGTAATGCAGGAAGCAACAGTCGCCATTGAAAAAATTGCGAAAAAGTAATCACAGAAAAACAAAAAGAAATATAAGCGGTGTAAATAATAGAGATGATTAAGGGAAACAAAACTTAGATAACAAATGGGAGATAACCACAAGTAAATAAAAATCATGATGTATGTACATAAATAATGGAAAAACTTAAAGCTGAAACAAAGTTGTACACAGTGTAGGTAAAGATAAACGTACAACATTGCAAANTCCGATATTTATTATTTACTTTGCTAAACAATTGAACATAATCAACAAATGAATTAAGAGAGAAAGTCGAGAGTAAACAGGTCATAATGCAGGAAGCAACAGTCGCCATTGAAAAAATTGCGAAAAAGTAATCACAGAAAACAAAAAGAAGTATAAGCGGTGTAAATAATAGAGATGATTAAGGGAAACAAAACTTAGATAACAAATGGGAGATAATCACAAATAAATAAAAATCATGATGTATGTACATAATAATGGAAAAACAAGTTGTACAGAGTGTAGGTAAAGATAAACGTACAACATTGCAACAGATAAATTAAAATACGTGATATATAAAATGAAACGTGAGATTAAACACAAAACGTTAATCATAAAATAATTAACATAAAAGAGTTAAGCGTCCGCTTGCTATTCATCTGCACCGCTAAAATAATATTCGAAAAGGAAAAAATTTGACAAAAACCATGACTGCTGGCCAGGCAGCAGCAGTGCTGGGGTCTCTTAGCTATTATTTTACATTGCTCTTGGTTCTGCTGCAACAGCGGTGTGCAGTCAACTGATATCTCGTCTAGTGCTCATCAGCAGAGAAACGCCTTCAACATAGTTGATTTTAATTTCCCTTTAGCACAATAGTCTGGCATGTACATACATTNTTTAAGCGTCCGCTTGCTATTCATCTGCACCGCTAAAATAATATTCGAAACGGAAAAAATCAGACAAAAACCATGACTGATGGCCAGGCAGCAGCAGTGCTGGGGTCTCTCAGCTATTATTTTATATTGCTCTTGGTTCTGCTGCGACAGCGGTGTGCAGTCAACTGATATCTCGTCTAGTGCTCATCAGCAGAGAAACGCCTTCAACATAGTTGATTTTAATTTCCCTTTGGCACAATAGTCTGGCATGTACATACATATGTATGTAAGTACAAATGTAATTTCAGTGTAAAAGTAATTAAGAGAAAA
>NW_016193304.1:0-3304 GCF_001687245.7 Rhagoletis zephyria | reverse complement strand
GACACCAGTATATTAATTCCGATTTCGAACCTCTTTGCAAAACAGTTTTGCGAGCTAAAGAGAGCCCAGTAAAGGCTACAACGAAACATAAAAATTGTACGAAGTTTGATTTTTACAAGGCTCTGGTTAATAAATGCTAATTCGATAATGTGTGTAGAAAAATATTAAGTAATTTAATTATTTTAACAAAACTTGCTAAATAATATCCCAAATGGGTTCGATGTGTGAACTGCGTTTATTCATAAGATTTTTGAAAAAAAAATTGTGTACTACATACATACATACATATGTAAATATATTAGAAACTAAAAGAAAGTTATGAAAATTTATATCGAAAGGATAACGGCATTTTTTAACATAATAGTACGTACATATCCATTAAAAATACGTAGGTGGNCGAACTTTATGATCAATTCGATAGTACGCAGATGGTATTTAACCCAATCATACCGGTGCCAAAGCAAGCTGAAGCGAAAATTAAAAAAGGCAGACACCAGTATATTAATTCCGATTTCGAACCTCTTTGCAAAACAGTTTTACGAGCTAAAGAGAGCCCAGTAAAGGCTACAACGAAACATAAAAATTGTACGAAGTTTGATTTTTACATGGCTCTGGTTAATAAATGCTAATTCGATAATGTGTGTAGAAAAATATTAAGTAATTTAATTATTTAAAAAAAACTTGCTAAATAACATCCCAAATGGGTTCGACGTGTGAACTGCGTTTATTCATAAGATTTTTGAAAAAAAAAAAATGTGTACTACATATATACATACATATGTAAATATATTAGAAACTAAAAGAAAGTTATGAAAATTTATATAGAAAGGATAACGGCATTTTTTAACATAATAGTACGTACATATCCATTAAAAATACGTAGGTGTGCATTAGCCATGTACATACGTCCATCCATTCGATACTAAACCAAATTCGGCAACTGTCCATGGTTGTGGAACAACGCTTCCTCTAAGCAAATGAAAAGTCTATAACGATATTGATATTCCAGCGCCAGTGCCGACAGCTCGTCCACCAGAAACAAGAATTGGGTTTCGTGCGTTCCTGTACATACTTTGCTGCTCGCAATAATCCAGTAATCAGTGCGTATTTTCGGATGCTGCAAACGCACATGCAATAGGAATTTCATTGGATCATCAATAAGTCCCGTATAAATGACACTCATACAATACAAACGGCCCGCATTCGGTTCTAAAGTGGACAAGCATACTCTGCCTAAGCTCTTCATTTGCACAACGGAATCTTTTAAGCACTCAAATGCATATTCATCTTCACATAAAATGTTTATGTATGTATTATTGTTTGTCATGCTATAAAATAAGGGTGTTGTTTTTTTAGATACTTGATAGTTTTCAATCGTCCTTAGGATTGTGGTGCGTATAGATTTGATAGCTCCTTTTGAAAGTAGACTCTTGTTGTTTATATTTATCTCCGCTACAATTGGTTTATTTTTAAGTGTTGATTCCGGGTTCTCTTGTAATTCAGAATCAAAAAGCATTTTTAATACACAAATTTCACTGCGAAATTGTACAGCCAGATCATGGAGCATACCGGCTTGTACCGGCACGTTTGGAGGTTGCTCTTTCGTCTTTGGTGCAATGGACTCAGTTGTATTAACCTTTGGCGTAGTAGCTCCGGCGCGTACAGCTGCAGCACTTTGAGCTTCTGCCCGTTGGCGACGTCGCAAACGCTTTCGAGCTTTTTTTGACAAACTCGCCCCCTGAACATTACCTCCACATTGGCTAGATTGGTTGTTCATAGGTTGCAGCATTCCCATACCTTCGGTACACGACCCAAGACCATTCAAAAGGGCCCATCCAAGCAATTGTTGTACCACTTTCATATGTGCTTCATTAGCTTCATATCGTTGAGTGTTAACTTCCGCAACCAAATGCTCTTGAAGTTGATTCTTGGTCTTACATTGTTTTGCTTCTTTCGGTGGCATGACTGGTATTTTACACGCTCTATAGGGATGTTCTGTGTAGGTACGAAAATTGAATTACTTTGTCACCAAAAGTTCGATTTTGTTGTAGTATTCAATACAATTTGATATTTTTTTAGCTGGTGTCTTAAGTTTTAACAAAAGGTGTAACGTTTTACGACAAGTTTCTATGCTAAATTTGCACGCTCGAACTAAAATTTTCTAACGGTTCTGCCCCAAAGCTATTCACAGTAGCCATTTTCGTGCGTATATGCCAATGTGTATGTAACAAGGTGGTGTTGGGGCGACAGCTGATTTTTTCGCCGTGGTGTGCATTACGTCAAAATGATGTGTTTGTTGTAACTCATACCAATGACAGTAGGGATATCTGCGTATAATTTGTTAGTGTAATTTTTTATTTAAATACGGCTAACACCACCTTGTTAAATACACCTTGGTCCATATATGCGACATCTGCCGGCTGATTACCCGTTAATTACCGGTAGGAAATCGGATAGGAGCGTAGTTGAGTTGCGATTTAATACAGTGCATTGTGTACCTTGCGTTTGATTGTGCGCCAGGTAAAGTTAATGCAGCTAACGGGCCACACAGTGTGCAAATTTTTTGTATGTTTTATTATGCTAATCTAATAGATTTTGAAAAATACGATTCCACTGTTTAAAAAGCAAAAAAAAAATAATAATTATAATTACTCAATTTAAAATATGCATTTCTTATGATATGCAGTCAACTGTTCATCCTGTTTGTTTTAGTGCTATTCAACACCTTTAATTTGAGCCATTAAATTCCATTCGACATTTTTGGTTAATATTTGTTTTCCACTTCAGAACAAAAACTCATACAACAGTTCGAAGTTTGGCTTTAAAATCGTTTTAATTTGGCTCTCAGAGGGCTGAGAGATTTATACCATGGCTTAAGTTAAAAATCTTGAATAACACTAAGGGCCGGTTGTTCAAATCAGAGCACAAATCAGAGGTAGAAGCTCCGGTTAAGTACAAGGGCTGCTTTATCGATCACATGCTACATGCATCATGGCGAAATCGTCGATAGTGTAGTGGTAGTGATAACCAGACATTGAACAACCGGCCCTAAAGCTTACTTTTGATGGAGGGATATAAAATTGTGAGGAGGATGCACAGCTGCATGCAAATCATAACAAAATGCAATAAATAATGTGTTTTTTGGGGTTAAATTTTCTTTTCGTTTTTCAAACAGTATAATCGCGTTCCACGTCTCAAAATCTATAATAAAACATAAACACATTTTTTTTGGAAGAAATCCGTGTAAGGCAATTGCATTAGTTTTCAAACATATTTTGTTTGATATCAAAAGGTTTGTTCCACA
>NW_016193303.1:0-3305 GCF_001687245.7 Rhagoletis zephyria | reverse complement strand
TGCAATAGTCGCTCCAATCACGTTCGACCGATATGAAAATGATAGTGAACTTGAAAATTTTTTTCACCTATTGCCAATGCGAAGATTTTCTCTTTCAAATGCTGGTTGTTGCTATGCTCAAGCTTGGTATGTAGTTAGTCGCTTACTCAACAGACGGGTTGAGCGGCAGCAACTAATGCTATGCAGCGGATAAAGTATGCAGTGCCAGCCAGCCAGCCAGCCAGCACTTTTGGTTTGGCTAGTATGCGGCAGCGCGCGATAAAATGCAAATGCAAATGCACAATTAATGCGGCCAGCCGCCGAATTTGAATGCTGGCGGGGTAGAGAAGTGACGTAGCGCAGTAGAAGTGCCCCGTGTCTTACATGGCTGTGACAGTGGCTCACGCTGCGGTTTGGGCGGCCTATTGAACCAGCTATGCGCGGTGAAGCAGCTAAATTGTACGCTTGTCCGCTATTATGTATGTATGCGGGGCTGTGTGTCCGTACGTCCATCCATCTGTCCGTACATTTGTTGGTCTGCATGCTTTGTAAGTATGTATGAACGTCGTCTGGGATTGTGTACGTTTGTTTGTGGGTTGCAGCGCTAGTGAACGCATCTGTCGAGTACTACTTTTGCGATTTGTGGTCAATAAAGAAGACCAACGGTGGCTGCTGTGGTGAAGAGAGTTGTAACACCGACAAAAACAACTGTAGCTAGAAAAAAAAAGCGCAAAGATCCATAGTTAGTATGAGGAGATATTCGCGATTGGCAACGGGTGGCGCGCGGGCAGGAGTTGAAAAACGTGCAACATGCTATAAATGATGGCACCAAAAATAAAATATACGTGCCGCTTGGTACCTCAACGCATGACTGCACTGTTCACTGTTCACTGTGGTTCGTTTTGTGAGCAAAAGTTAAAAGGGTGGAACGCGAATTAGAACCGCTTACGATAAATTTAACGATATCAGTATTTGTATGTATATCATTCGATATGTCTATTTATGAATATGCCGGTCCGCAAGATAACCGTTAAATATCAAGATTTTTATTTTTAGATCAGTGCAAAATCGGGTTTCTGGTGATTAGGTTATATTACATAATACTAGCCTAATTTCTAATGACGATTTCAAATCTGTGATTGAAATTTCTCTATTAGCTTTAGCTTAGAAAATATGACACATGGTTTTTCACATTTTTTCCATACAAAGTGTACAAGAACAACAATAACAACAAACTAGTAGTTGCTTGTGGTTGTTGGCACATGACAGCACAACAACTTTTGTGTCTGCGGCTATTTCTGATCACTATTGTTGTTGGTATTATAGTTGCTGTTCCTGCTATGTGTATATTTATTTTTACTGCGATTGATGCGATTAGCATTGTGGCACAACTATTCATACCTGCATACATACATATACGGTAATACGTACTTATATCGACATACATACTTATGTATGTACATATATTAGGGTGGGCCCTTAAAAATTAAATGAACGATTATTTTCAGTCTCACCCCTTCAATTGGTAACACCACTGATTGGAGACGGCTAAGGCGTGTCACACACTTGGCAAAGTTCAGATTCCTCTATAGAGACTCAAAAATTAAAATTAATTTTTTTTTCCATCTATTACCTAAAATCGATACTAGTCGAAAATATCACATATAAATTTTAGTCACGAGGCCAGATGCTTCTAAGGACTCAAAAAATTAAAAATATGTTTTTCCACTTAATGCCCAAAATCGATACTACTAAACTCGAGGTATTCACATATAAATTTTAGTCTCGATTTAAGACGGTTAAAACATCGTCATAGGGTAATCTGAACTTTGACCCCGGTGCGACACGCCCTAACCGACTTCAATCGGGACCAATATTTATATGTTATATCTTCGACTATAGCAGCATCGACGTTGGGGTTGAGGCTTAGGAAATCGTATGTAAAAATTTGCTCCCTACATTTAAGGATCACCCTCACGCATAAATACATACTTGCATTTTTTTACATATGTATGTAATGTATAGTTTTGTATGAGTATAAGCCCAATCGGGTATCGGGTGTCAGTTGGCGGACGCTTTGAGGCGGCAGCGAAATGTTAGCGCTTCTAAATACAGCCGCATGCCACACTTTTTCCCATCACCATGCGCACAGCTTCTACAACTACAAGTACAACAACAAGGAGTGCGTTGGCTATGTAGCTGGCTGGCTGGCTGGCTGTTGGCGTCGCTGATATTTTCACTTGTTTGCAATTATTTTAAGTTTAGGCAGCTGCTACTGACCACAAAATGTAATCGTTTGAATAAAGTTTTTATTATCAATTTTGCTTTTAGTTTAATTGATTTGTATAGTTTTTATTGGTATTTATGTATATTTTGTCATTTCCTACTTCTGGCTGTATTTAATACTTGTACATGTATTATGTTAATATAAATAATGCCAAACTTTTCTGAGGTGGAAGAAAAAAATTCAACGAAATCTGAAAGGGAGAAAAAGGTGGTGGGCATCAACTAAAATACTCCTTTGAATGGAGCTAAATAGTTATAACTATTTATATCGGATAGAACCAATTTGATAGGAAGAAAACAATTTTAATTATTGGTGAATAAGGTTAGGTTAGGCTAAACAGGCAGCTCTGAAAAGAGTTCACTCGGAGACCACAAAGGTCCATTGCGATGCCCATGCCTACCTCTACATGTCTTTGAACCGTTTAGATTCTCTGGCGAATCCTAGCTTTACTCCAGTGGAGCGTTCCTCAAAGTATCGAAGAAATTGTCCCCAAGAAATTTGAGAATTATTCCTCGGAGTGCTGGACGGATTCTATATCTTCCTCATCTCTGCAGGTTCTGCAGGAATCGTTATACGGGGCTCCGAACCTGACGGCCATGTGTCCAATGCTCCAGGATTCCGTTACCATTCCCATGAGAAACCTGAAGTTTGGCTTTCAAAGCCTTAATAAACTCCGTGTTCTTCGTTCTTGATTAGGTGTTGCTGTAGAGCTTGTAGGATGTTCGGCATTCCTTAACGCATCGAATTTATGGTTGCCGAATCTAAGGATTTGATGGATGGCAGCTTGACATTATTAATTCAATTTTTACTAATTTACACATACAATTTTAGTCAATACCTCCTAAACTAAAGGAGATATCCAAAAACCAACAGATCTTCTTTTGACATATATATCTTTACATTTATATAGTTGCATTTCTTATCTGCAAATATATCGAGAGAAAACTCCCCAAAAATTCACACGTTTTGAGGAATTACGCACAAAGTGGCCACACTGGTGCCATGTTGACACAGATGGAACGGAACGGAATGCTAACAA
>NW_016193302.1:0-3305 GCF_001687245.7 Rhagoletis zephyria | reverse complement strand
CGATCACACTGCCATCCGCTGATAAGGACTGGTCATGATTCGGCTAAGCTCTCGCACCAACGGCAAGGTGCCTGCCCTAGCGGAGGATATATTTAACCTATTGCATATATTGAATCCAATTTTGTAACAAGCTGCCAACCCTCTACAAAATATTTTCAGACCTCTTTCGTATTCTCAATTTTCTGCCTTAATTTAAGTCGAACTTGCTTTTTGAAACAGGTGGCAATATTCCTACATATAATTATTACTACTAATAGTGAAATAATTGATTTAGCGTAAAACTAATTTGAACTTAATTTTTTATAAATTTATTGATAAATTTATTTATTATAAGTTTATTGATTTCCAATCTGAATGCAATGTAAATCCCTGGGAGAATCACACCATTGATAGGAATGCCGAATTTTTATAACGTCAGATTGAAGAAAAATAAATTTCGCGACTTTTGGAGGAAAATTTCGAGAAATGTTTGTAAACTTCGCGCAAAAAAATAAAATAAAATTATAAATTAAGGTTGGAGACACTCCAATTTCCTGTCCACACTTGAGTTAAGGTGCCCTCATTCAATTTTATTGCATATTTCTTCAATGATACTATTATTTATTAACGCTTTGAAGTGGTACTTTTATAAGCGAGGAGTATCTCAAGGAAAATGTAAAATTTGAGCTTGCAATATGATGTAGATGGTGATGATGTGCAAGGATTCCCCCCGCTAAATTTTTGAACTTTTCAGCCACTAGGTCGCTATCGTTTTTTTTTTTTGACGCACAGTATTATGCCACAGACATATATGGAAATACACCCATTGTTAACAAAATTCATTCGCTAATCTTACAAGAAAAACAAACTTGTACTTTTTAGCTTCATTTATGTTCAGAAGGCGCAACAGCTCAGTAACTGTTGCGATTGCATCTTCTGAACGCATTGTTCTGTACTTCTGATCAACTGAACAGTTGCGTGTTAGATGATCGTAATATTTTTCTGATCATTTGAGACAACATGTTGGTGTGTACATACCTTTGACAGCTATTGTATCAAGCCGTTCAGAAGACGCGATCACTGATTTTTTTATCAACGGTTGCACTCAACGGCTGCGCCTTCTGAACCTACCCAACGTATTGTGATTTCACTTCAATATACAAATTTTGAGCAGCCCTGGTATACAGTAATCCAGATAGGCAAAACAAAAAATGTAAATATGCTTATTTGACAATTTGTTTGAATGTATTGGTTGATATTTTTTCACAGTTGTCGCTTTTGTTAACCCAAATGAAATCCAATTTCAATATTATTATAATTTTAATAAGGGAAAAATACTTTTAAGTCATATAAAATTAAATAACGAGAAACACATACAAATCAGATGTGAAGCGTAAGCGATTCCGACCGGAGTGAGTATCCAAATATCTCGATCGGAATTAATGGTGTGACAGGCGCCTATCACTAATTTTTTATAAGATATTAAAATGAATTTGTAATGTTTTAAATTAACTTAAAATTAGAGATGGCGTTTTAAGATTTTTGGCTGGCCCAATAATTCTTCCTTTATATTTAATAAGGATCTTTAAAATCAAAAGAAAAAACACTGTTAACATTAATTCATTAAAATTCAAAAATATCAGTTTCTTTTCAATTCCTTTCAATCCCAATTCGTAACTGTTAACGCCATGAACACAGCCTACCAGGCCAGCTGATGGAACACACTCGCAACGGAATTTCGCTAGCAAAGAGAAACGCCACAAAAACAGCAACCAACTTCACATTTTTCACATTCTACTATTTCGCTTTTCCATTGAATGTAGTGTCGTGTCGCGAGTGCGTCAAATGTTGCAGATTTGAATAAAAAATGCCATCAATAATTAATAAAACTATTGAAAAAGTGAAAAATAAACACTAAAGTGAGTATGTGTAATGAAAATCGCTGGAAAAACGAGTGAAAAATATGCGAAATCAATGAATGAAAATTGTAAAACCTGCTTGCCAGCGAAGGTAGTGAGAAGAAAAATTTTTCCATCTTTCGTATATGTACACGAGTATTCGGGTGTGTTTGTTCGTTGCGAGTGCTTGTTTAGATGTGTGTAATTTCGTTGGCGAGTTTGGTTTGCGCGAATAGCAACAACGAGAGCGCATAACCAACAAAAAAAGGCGAAGAAAACATTTTAAAGCAAAATTGGTGAAGAGAATGCGAAGTGAAGAAGTGTACGAATTGTGACAAAAATACAATAAAAATGTATCCTAATCGAATTCGAATTAAAAGGCAATAGTAAAAATTTTGCAAACCAAAGAAGAAAATAAAAAGCGTATAAAAGAAACCCATTTTTGGAAGTGAAAAAACAGGTAAGCAAAATTAATGATTTACTGAAGAAGAAGGGAGAACAACACAAAAATATGGAAAATTGATTGACTATTTGACAAATAGAGAAGAATGCACAAAAGGCACGAAACAGACATGAAGAAAACAACACACGAAAAAAGTAAATGCAGCAGCAGCCGTGGCAGTAAAATCAGCATCAGCAAAGAGAAATCTTCGTTTTTTTTTGCAAAGAAATGCGCGCGCACAGCGTTGCAATTGGCGGTGAATTCGTGGTTTGTTTTGATGGCTGCTGCTGGTGCTGTATGCTCTGTTGCTCCAAAAAAGCATCAGGCTGCTGGGGAATTTCTGTCATGAATTCGTAAAATGTATGTTTTGCGTACAGGCGGGAAACCGCGTTGTAAATAATTGATTTACTCAACAGCCAAAAAGTGGTTGATTTCCTTTCAATAGCTGCGTGCAGCGGAGCGTAATTCACAGTATGTTGTGAAAAATCCATTGTTCATGCTATCGTGAGAATTATTCTAAGGAAAACCAACCGGCTATTGATACAATCTTAAGAGTTTTCCAAATACTGAAAAGATAATAAAATTCAATTCAAATATAATTCTTTGTAGGCAAACCATTTGTGCAATGCAATGATATGCATGGATGTGCATACATATGTTCGCATGTAGTTTGAAAATCGCTGTCTCGAAATTTCCGCTGCGTCACGCGTTACCCTTATTTCTTTTGTTTACCCTCGAAAGTGAACCGAAAACAAGAACAACTAAAGAGCGTGTCAGACGTGGCAATGCAATATATTTGGAAAAGGCTGTCAAATTGAGAAATTTCAGAAAGCTGTTGCATGAGCAGTCACACCTTGCATGTAAAGTGTTTTTAGAAAGAGGTTTTTTTTTTTATTTCCGAAAGGCAGGTTGCACGAACAAGTAGAAGGGTATTTCTGAAATCGATTTGCGCTCTCTCAACTGCAGTCACATCTTGCAACTTTTAT
>NW_016193301.1:0-3305 GCF_001687245.7 Rhagoletis zephyria | reverse complement strand
GGAAACCTACATACCAAATTTCGTTGAGATATCTCAATTTTTGCTCGATTATCGTGTACACGGACGGACGCACAGACGGACGGGCAGACGGACAGACGGACGGGCAGACAGACATGGCTTCATCGATTTATTTTTTCATCCTGATCATTTATGTATACATTTGTCTATATCTATCTCGATTCGTTTTGGGTGTTACAAGCAACCGTTATGTGAACAAAATTAATATACCCTTGTGCACAAGTGCGCTCGGGTATAATAATCACTTCGCAACCAACTTACACGTAGATTTTACCATTCGGCTACTACACAACGGCTTAGTCACAACGAAATTATTCGATGAGCTGGGTCGAATAAAATTGTTCGCTTTAAAAGTGAAAAAAATATGTCTTATACTTTTCAGTTGTGCAATTTTCGAAAATTTATGCATTTATGTTTTGAATTAAAATACATTTTTTAATTTTTTTAGTATCTAGCTTAATTTCTTTTTTTACGAGATGGCAGTGTCTCTTAAGCCGCCCTTATTAGATACGTGATTATGCGTGAACTAGTCGCATAATGGTCCAGCTCTCAAAGCAATCAACTCGGAACCCGCTGGTGGTAGCAGCGGAATGGGGAGGCCCGAACTGCTATGGAAAGACCAGGTGGAGAAGGATTTGGCGTCAGTTGGTATTTCCAACTGGCGTCAGTTGGCACAGAAGAGAAGCGACTGGCGTGCTTAGTTGAACTCTGCCAACATCGCTTAGGCGATTACAGCGCCAAATAAGAAGAAGAAGAAGAAGAAGAAGATTCGCATAATGCCTCCGAATTAGGCCCGAAGTAGTCCTTAACAAGTCCCCAAATGGTCGTAAACTTGTGGTGAGCTATAATTATTGCCAAAAGGGACCTGAAATAGCAATAAACTAGTCCCGAAATATTCATTTGTTGTAAACACAAGAAACAAATTTTCTGCTAGGTCACAAACGAAACAGTAAAATTTAGTTTTGCTGTATTAATGCAAATTTTACCCATACCNTTGGCGTCAGTTGGCACAGAAGAGAAGCGACTGGCGTGCTTAGTTGAACTCTGCCAACATCGCTTAAGCGATTACAGCGCCAAATAAGAAGAAGAAGAAGAAGAAGATTCGCATAATGCCCCCGAATTAGGCCCGAAGTAGTCCTTAACAAGTCCCCAAATGGTCGTAAACTTGTGGTGAGCTATAATTATTCCCAAAAGGGACCTGAAATAGCAATAAACTAGTCCCGAAATATTCATTTGTTGTAAACACAAGAAACAAATTTTCTGCTAGGTCACAAAAGAAACAGTAAAATTTAGTTTTGCTGTATTAATGCAAATTTTACCCATACCGAGAGCTAAGGTCAAACAGCTTTTGGATGTTAGTCGCATCAGAAAGAGGACTTGGGTCCTACTCTGTGGTAGTGTGTATTACTTTGGCCAAATATTTTTTACTTGCATTTATTTCATAAAATATTTTCCTTAAACTCGTATCTTTACAAATTCCCTTCCAGGAAATGCACTTGTGTCGCCTAATAGCAATGCCAGCATTAGCAGACACATATATATGTAGATATATCTAGATATATGTACACATAAATATCCATTTTAGGCAACAGAAATAGTTTGTCCATCCAATTCACATAATTTGATGGCCACCTTTTCGCCTTTGAACCGGTTTAAATATTTCGCCTCGAAACTTTTCGGTGACTGAGTTGGCTTTAAGCTTGCTTGCCACTTAGAATTATAATAACTTGCTGCACGCACAAAAATTGCTCAAATTTTATACACACATATACGAAAAAAAGTACAAGCACTCTTCCTCACTTTTTAGCAGTTTTATGAAAGCTGTGAGGATACAAAAAGGTGCATGCCGCGCGAAAAATCCAATGCAATAAAGGTTGTTAAGGCACCCAGCGGAAAAGACACANGAAATAGTTTGTCCATCCAACCCACATAATTTGATGGCCACCTTTTCGCCTTTGAACCGGTTTAAATATTTCGCCTCGAAACTTTTCGGTGACTGAGTTGGCTTTAAGCTTGCTTGCCACTNCTAATAGCAATGCCAGCATTAGCAGACACATATATATGTAGATATATCTAGATATATGTACACATAAATATCCATTTTAGGCAACAGAAATAGTTTGTCCATCCAATTCACATAATTTGATGGCCACCTTTTCGCCTTTGAACCGGTTTAAATATTTCGCCTCGAAACTTTTCGGTGACTGAGTTGGCTTTAAGCTTGCTTGCCACTTAGAATTATAATAACTTGCTGCACGCACAAAAATTGCTCAAATTTTATACACACATATACGAAAAAAAGTACAAGCACTCTTCCTCACTTTTTAGCAGTTTTATGAAAGCTGTGAGGATACAAAAAGGTGCATGCCGCGCGAAAAATCCAATGCAATAAAGGTTGTTAAGGCACCCAGCGGAAAAGACACAGAACAAGGTATTAAATAAGAAAAAATTGGAATATAAAATATGCTAAAGTTAGAAATAAAAGCAAGGAGGAAAGATATATGTAAGAGGTGGAAAATTGTCGTTATCTCTTTAGCTTTCACTTTACGGTAAATTGGAAATTAAACGATCCATGCAGGAATTGTACAGTGACAAAAAGTGCTCATTTGGAGCAGCAAAAGATGCAATGATTTTGTTTATACACACTATAGATTTGAATACTACTCGTACATATAAAGAGATTTTAAAGGCGTTAGGGCGTTACTGATAATACTTTTTTGTTATTTACATTTAATTCTTACATACTTTGGTCATAATATACATATTAATAATAATAGTAATAGATTGGCGCTTACACATATTTTATTGTTTGGACGAAATTAAAGTACCTGTACTTTTATGTTTGTTTAATTTATTTTTACGCTTTTAAGGAAGAAAATGCATCACTAAAATTGTTCCGTTCGTCACGTTCAACTAATAATACTTGCATTTCTAGTAAGAATTATTTTTGATTTGGAACACGCAGTTACATATAATACATACTTATGTTCCGCCATCTAAGGGAGTATGAGTGATTTACATATTTTTTTTATTATTTTATTTAACATCTCATTTTATCATGAAATTGTTTTAGTTTTTATTTATTTTTTATTTTGACCCAACCAAGTACAAGTTGCGTTTACGTAACTTAATTCCCAACTCGACCCACTGTGCCAAACAGCTAACCTTTCACAAGTCTAAATATGACATCAAAAAGGTGTAGTAATGAGCTTTGTAAAGGCAAAGAGTCGTTTCGTTTGTTGCCATCGCTTAGCATATTTTTGACATTTGACAAGTATTATTTGTAA
>NW_016193300.1:0-3305 GCF_001687245.7 Rhagoletis zephyria | reverse complement strand
TTTTTTTTTTTTTTATTATACACGCCCTAATCTGCCACTTGTTTGCTTTATTCGCATAATTTTTCTCGTTTACTTGGCTGGCTTTACTTCTCCTTTTCTTTTGTTTGCAAATTTCAATTTTTAATATTAATATAATATAATTTTTTGTTTTTTATTCACGCCCAAATTTTTAATTTTATTTTTTTAGGCACGCCCTAATCTGGCGCTTGTACGCTTTATTCGCTTAATTATTTTGTTCAANCCCTAATTTTTTTTTTTTTTTTTTTTAGGCATGCCCTAATCTGGCGCTTGTAAACTTTATTCGCTTAATTTTTTTGTTCAATTAGCTGGCAAGCCGATAGTTAATTTAATTTAGCGTTTGATAACCGCCCCGTAAACTCTTTATGTTAATTTATTTAGTTTTCCTTTTAACTTTAAAGGATCTTTATGATTTCTTCTTTTTGTTTTTTTTCCGACTGTCTTTTTTTTTGTTTTTAGAACATCCACCGGACCGCACTGACCGCTCTTTTTGACCGCATTTGAGAAACTGAGCCAGAGGAACGAATTCCGCAATAAATTAAAAAGCTGATGGATTTTGTATAATTCAAATAATTCGGCACAATGGTTTTATTGAACGTATTGATGGTTACAGTTGGGTGAATGTACGAATTCAATGTAGCCCGAGTGGCTTAATTAATAAAGATCGATAGATAGGAGGAAGTGCGATGCGGCCGCGGCGATGGTTAAACAAAAAGTGAAAAGTTGCGTTACTTGCGAACACAGGTCACCCCATGTCATCGCTTACAATATCAGCAACCATTACAATGCAGTTTATTTCACCGGATAATTCACAATAGCAAAGCATTAGGGTTGCCAGCCGCATGCATATTATAATTTACATTTAAAAACAAAGGCATGCAAACTGTATGAGATTGGCGTCCATGTCCTCGACAGTATCTTTCATTTATGCATGAATACATTTGCATACACACATTATTTCGCAGACATTAGCGGCGTGAAAAAATCAGCTACGCTGCAGAGCACGAAAAGTGCATGTGGATGTAATTGGAACAGGTGGGGGACCACGGACGGCAGACATCTCTCATTTTTTTCACAAATTTTTTAAATCGTCGCACTTTTTATATCAACACAAACATAAGTTTTTGCCTTGTCACCTGCCCAAAAGGTCATGACTATAAAAATGACAATTGGCATGATTCGAGCTTTTGAATTTTGCTGCGAATACCAACTGTCATCGCGGTGAGCTTTGTCAGTGTGGCGGAGTAGGGCTGTAAGTTTTTGTTTCATTACGGAAAAAAACGCGCTCAACAAAACATGTGATTGCGGCAAAGACAATAATATGAATTTACTTATATTTCCAAACATTTTACTGCCTGTTGCAGTTTTCACTCCGTAAGCAATTATCCAAAATTCTTAGAGTTAGATGGAATGGTTCTGAGAAAAGTTATTCCATGGGAAAGTTAAAAGAATTAAATATTCAGTTTCCGCTGACTTTCTTTCCTTCAAAGTCAAACAGTGAATTGGCAGGTCCCTGAAACTCGCCCTCTTGTGATTCACACAATTTTATGCTGACAAAATCAAAGAATTTTTAAAAGTCTTTAATTGACTAGGTAATCGTTTCAAGCGATCTTCGATTAGGATGAATAAACATTTTTGACAGTGATTTATTTTGGAACGAATTTCCGTCATCCCTTGTCAAGTTTGGTTTGCAGAAAAATATTAGATCAGAGCTATTATATCATCCATATGTATGTATATATACATATATTCATGTACGTTCATCAGTTATCAACGGTTCCAGTTAAAAGGATTTCAGTATTTTTTTTAATTTTCGCTTTGCTTTTTTATCAATAGACTACTAAACTTATGCCTAAAACCATGCTACAAATATCAAAACCACTCGCAACAAATGAGTTCAATCATATGTAGGTACAAAGCATTTTGCATGCGCGGAGTTTGCATATTCGGAAGTAATAATCATATGTACCGCATTTCCTCTTACTCGGCATGTGCCTAAATGCATGCAACCATTTGCAACAGCAAGTAAATACATGGTGCTTCTTCTGCAATACACATGCTAAGCCCTTCGAAATTTTCTGCTGGGCTATGCGTTACAGCTTCCCAAATTTTACTCCTACCGAAACCAAAGATGTATACACATCAAAAATTGTGTTATTCGTCAAAAAAATAATCGACTTGAAATGTAGTATACCGTACCATCACCCGGATACCCGGGTACCAAATTACTTCGGTAGTATATTTTGTAGTCTTTTTGATGTGTATACATCTTTGGTTTCGGTAGGGGTAAAATTTGCGAAGCTGTAATGCATCTCCCAGCATACAATTTTGTGTGTATTTCAGCATAAAATTTTTATTTTCATTAGATGCACCCGGTGTTTGTTTGCCAAATAATTGCATACATTGAGGCATATGCATAGCAAGAGGAAATGCGCTAAAATTGATTACTACTTCCGATTATTTAAACTCCGAACGTGCATACGGCTTTATACCTATGTATGTATATAAATATGTATGGACTCATTTGTTGCAACTGGGCATGAATCACGTAACTTTGAAGCGATAGTCGTTCAAACGATACTGACAAAACGATGCACAGTGGTTCGGATAGCAGATCTAGCTGGACGAAAGTCAAAATTTTTTTGTTTTTAAAATACTTAATGGTACTTGGAATACATTCCTGACAATACATTCAAATAGAAATTGCATTTATTAAAGAATTAACATATGAAAACAAACAAAAAATGCAAGTCAACGCCGCCTATTTGAGAACTCTGTTTTGAAAGCTGAAATTTAACATAAAAGATTGCTAATTGCACTCACAGATATTTGCATAATTGCAAATTGACTTTATAAACAAAAAATTACACTTATTCCGCTATAGATTCAGAGGTCATATCGCAATTTATGTCCATATTGGTATAAGCAAATTTATTCTGAAAAATCGTCGTTTGGATTAATTAAAAAAATAAATTAAAGAGTAGGAATAGTAAAGGCCGCCGAAGGCCATTATAAAATCACTTGCATATTATTCTTTACACCTTCGCAAATGCAGAGGGTAAGTTCGATAACCAAGTCTAACCAATTGGCTTAGATATTTACATTTTAGTGACGGTATGTCAAATTTCNCGGTATGTCAAATCTCAAAATTCAAAAGTAATTATTAACAGGAATTTATCTGAATATAAATATAAGATCAGTGGCGGATCCACGGGGGAGAGGGGGGGGGAGGGGGTAGGGGTTGTGTGTTAAAACAGAAAAATACTTGGAGTTGTAAAAACTTTGGT
>NW_016193299.1:0-3305 GCF_001687245.7 Rhagoletis zephyria | reverse complement strand
AAGTCAGTGCAGAGGGAGAAACATCATTTTTTTAGTGAAGTTAGATTTTTTGAATCCTATTAGTATTCTTTACCTTGCTCTCTTTCACCAATTTAATTACCCGTTTTTTCACCTCAATTAAAGGAACTGTGCTATTCTTGTAAAAAAGGTTCATCTGCATTTTATGCCATTTTTATTTGCTTTGTAGCACTAATGAATAAATGTAATAAAGGTAAACTAAAACTATTTTTTAAACTTTGTTTTATAAAAAAGTACAATTTTAAAAACTTTTATCTTAATGAACTACCTGTAATGCATGAAAAATGTGTTCAAGTTTAAATGTGTTTAAAATTAAAAATCAGTTAGTTTAAAAAAATTCAATATTGTTTTTCAAATGGATTCTCAATTTAAGTATTTTTTAGCACCAAACACTCGTTTTTTAAATTATTGAATTTAGAAAAGTGTTTTATGCTAAAAATAACTTCCATTCATCTGCTTTGTATATCAAAAAAGTATAAATTCAAATTATGTAAAAATGGCAAAAATATTATTCTGCTAAATAAAACGACAAATGGACAACTGACAAGTGCAGAAACCGCAAAAAATTTTCGTTTTTGACTGCCCTTAAATTAATAGTTTAGCAAAAATATTTGCATGCACAGACAATTGCTGGATATTTTTACGTTTTGGGAACAAAAATCGCCGATGAATCATTTGTCATATAGCTCTTTGGAATATTTGGTAATTTAGTCAGACAAGCGAATAGAAAAATGAACAAAAAGAAAAAATAGAGATTTATTACAAATGGCTTTGCCACTGGGGTTTGAGCCAATTTAAATATATTTTTTGCTAAAAAATGGATCATTGGCTATTCAACATAAAATAAACCAATTTGTTCTTGTTTTATGATAAAAAGATATTGTAATCGTTTAACAGATGACCTGTCCACTTACTGTATAAAAATATTGTTGGTAAAAAATCACAAAAAACTTTATAGTAAAAATAAGCCAATTATATTACAAAAGTCTATAAAAACGCCATTAGTTTGAAAAGTAATCAGTGAAAAACTTTGTTTTATTTATTTAGTTTTTTTACAAAACATGATGATAGATGAGTATTTGAGAAAAAAGAGGTGAAGTTAAGTGTCCGACGGCTTTAGATGTGAGTAGGTAAACAGTTTCAGGCTTGTTCAGGCACTAAAAGCAGCTGCACTTCTTGACGACCATGTTTTTGTACTTCTTCATCACCACATTGCTGTCGTCATCAAAGTAGAGCACCATAATGGGCGACAGCTCTTTGGGGGCACAACACGGCTTTGGAATGGTGTGCCCGTCCATTAGGTGCATCAGATTCTGGAGAATGGCATGATTCGTCGGCGAGAGATGCGAAGGAATGGGAAAATTGCAGTGTCCGCGACAGACGTAGGCGGCATAGCCTTCAGGTGCAATGATCCAATCCTGGGAAATGTTGGCAAATGAGAGAATGAATGAATGTACTACAACAGTAGGCATGTCATGTCGGACACTGGCACACTTACACTCCAGCTGAGATCCTTAAAGTCAACGTACAGTCGGGCTTTTCGGCAGCCCTGGTCATTACTGTCGGCAGACTTGTCCAGCGATTCTGGTGATTAACAGCAAGGAAAACATGGTGAAAACAGATGTCAATTTTGTGTTATAAAACACTTACGCAGAAATGGGTTCTCCGTATCGGGATTGTAGTACTTGAAGTCGGAGCTTCGTTTGGCGCTCTTTCGACTGCTCGCATCATGAGCGGCGGCACGCTTGCTTCGACTGGATTGTCCTGACTCGGAGTAGATTTCAGTCAGATTGACGTTACTGTCGGTGGGCAGTGGCGGCGAGGAGGAGGAGGATGAGAATGAGGTGAAGAGAGGTGGCGTAAAGCCGTCATTTGGAGAGCTGATGTACGCCGTCAAAAAGGGCTGGTACTGCTTGAAGCCGCGGTAGTGGTTGATGATGCCCACCATCTTTGGAGAGAGGTCTTTTGCTGCAAAAGAATGATACAAACGGATGAGCAAAAAAGGGCAAAACTTTTGAAAAGGGGTTCAAACGCTTACAGAAGGTTGGATTTCTGATCTGCAGGTACAGTCCCATGTTTTGTTTTGGTCGCTCTGTCCAGTCTTTGAAGGCGCTGGTCACATTGAAGCGCAGCCAGCCGCTCTTGTCGCCGGTAATGCTGATTCGGTCGACGTACTGCAGACGAACGTCACTGAAGGGAAAAAGTATTAGAATGTTTGAGAAAAAAGAAGCTCAGAAATGACTCACGACTTGACGGGGACCACTTGAAAGAGCGTCAACTGGAGATCGTAGCTACTGTTGAGCCAGGATCGCGGCTGGTCTCGGTAAACGCGAAGCTCCGCATCAATCACCGACTGTGTCTTGGACTTGGGCAGATCATTGATGGCGAACCAAAAACGACGTTCACGGTTGTGACGAAGGTGGGCGTTTTTGCGCTGCTTTCGGACTAGTTCATGGAAAATGTTAATTTGTCATCCATCATCACTCCAAGTGAATGCAAACTTACTAAAGTTTTTGAAGCTGATAATCAAGTCCGCCTTGACGACGTCTCTCAAAGTGGCTCTTCTCGCCGCCTGAGGATCACCCGAGGTGATGTCTCCTCGGTGAAGGGGACCGATGCCATTGGTGTCGTTGGAGGCGAGGAGGACGTCAATTTCCGCCTCGAGCTCCCGCTCATCGAGCTCATCAACGACAAAGCCATCTCGAATGCTGCCGTACACTTTGTCGTGCAGACTGTTGTACAGCTCCAGACTGTACTTGGTGGCGGAGGACTGCTCGCGAACTGTACAAAAAACATAAAGTGTAAGTACATTATATTAAAAGTTGAAATTGCAGGCAATTTAAAGTGGCGCCCAAATGGCATTACCGCTTCTCGCTGTGCGAGGCTTCGGCTTGCTCTGCAGCCCAAGGACGTGCAGCATTTCTGCCTCCATTTGACTTTCCGTCAGATGGCTGGGCATTGTAGTGTGCACCGTCTGCTGGAGACGCTCGCTGGGCACGAAGAGATGCAGTGGCACAATGCCATGAGAGGTTGGGCTGCCATGGCTGGCGGTTATTTGAGTGCTCAGAACGATGATGGCGGTGGTGGTGAGGAGGGTGGTGAGGGTGACAAGCGGTAGGTTGGTGGGATTGGTTGTAGGCATTTTCTCAAAGTGTTCACAAAGTGGCGACTGCTTGGTCTTTTCCGATAAATAATAAATAAGCTGTATTATGGCGGAGAGCTTAGAGCGAGTGTTGATGATGCATCTGAAAACGTTGCAAAAACGAAAACAGTCATTTTCACAGGTC
>NW_016193298.1:0-3305 GCF_001687245.7 Rhagoletis zephyria | reverse complement strand
ACATTTAATTATTTGTACTTCATTCAGTCTTCTTTTATTTTCAATGGTTGAATAACTTATATTTAATTTTCATTAAATATCACTTCATGTGCTATTAAAATTAGGTTTTTCAAAATAGTTAATTTAAAAAAAAAGTGTCACTTCATGTGGTCTTAAAACTAGGGGTTTCAAAACTTATAATTAATTTAAAGAAAAATATTACTTCATGTTGTAAAATTAAATTAAAAAATATTTCAAATTATTAAATTAAAAGCTTTTCAAGGTTTGTCAAATAAATATCAGTTCTCCATTCACGAACTGTTCTCTTCTTGCAAATAGCCTCTTAATTTAGCTATTTTTAATTGCTCCACCTCTACCTTCAACAAATGTAGTTCATGGGTTTCCCTAGCCTGCCTTTCGAACAATTTATATTTTTGTTGCTTTATGTGCAGCAATCTTTTATTAATGTCGTAATTTTTGTACGCCGTCTTTTCCATTATATCAATTTTTTAGTACCCCTTTTTGCGTTTCTGCCTGCATCTTTAGGAGCTCTAGACGCTCAGTTTCTAAATTGCAGCTTCTGCGGCGATTTTGTACACGCGATGCTGACGAAGAGGGCCGATCTTCAAAGTTTGCTATCTGGGGCTCATCAACCATGGACGAAGCTGCAACTAAGCCGTCTTCTATTTCTTCGCCATCCATCACCGGTGGTATATTCTCTACCCCGAACGCCCGGCCACTGGGTGCAACTTGTTCCCTTATCTGAATAAGTTCCGCAACACTTCTTCTAGTGGATTTAAAGAAACCTCTTGCGACGGACCACCACCAGTTGCAAGAATACTGCTGCGATTGGTGGCAAGCTTCCTTTTTAAATTTGCGTTGTAGTGTATCCTAACCTACAGGAGAAATAAATTATTGCGCTTTTATTGTATTGGTCTAATTCCATGATTACTACTTACTCGTCCCCACTCGTGCGCAGTTCTTGTTGGTGGTCCTAAACTGTTTAGCTCTATGGCAAATTGCTCCCACAATCCCTTGCTTTTACTTTTGCTGCTTCCAAATTGCGGCTTGCCTCGTCCAGTTTCGGGATGCTTCTCCATCAGCTCAACTGGTTTTTCAAACTGTTGTTTCGTTGTAACTTTATTTTGTCTACAAATTTGTAAGAAATTCCTGATTAAGATATTGGTTGAAGATAAATTAAATAAATTTAATTACCCGCTTTCCATTTTCGCTCAAAAATTTGTTCAAAAAAACTGCTAGTAATGATTTGTCGATTTTAGATACTTTTGTCAACCGAACTAGCACAGGGTGGTAAACGGTAATACTACAAAGAGTTGCAAGACGATATAAATACAACCAAAAAGTTTTTGGCAGGTTGAGTTGTTATCGATAATACCAAATTGTAAGTTTTCAACTGAAGTGGAGTTGAGTTGTCTGCTCCTGGCATTATTTTATGATAGTTTAGTGAATTAGTGAAAGTGGATTTTGTGAAATTGGGCCCTACGAACATTGTGTTATTAATACTATAACAGAGAACACGCAGTATACGTCGCATGAATGTGCGGATATTCACCTAATTTACGGTGAAGCTTGCTGCAATGCCAGAGCCCAATCGTTGGCATTCGCGTCGTGATGTATTCGCCCGGACCCATAGAGAAATATATGATGGTAAGTGATTTTTACACCTTTCTTGTTTGCTTGCTTGTTAACATCATTTTTAACTTTTTTAATGTCGCATACCTGGAAGGCGTGGCTGCCAAACATGATCCTGCAACGGTGGATGTTCAAGTTGTGTGGAAAGACGGACGGGAATACCAAAAACTACAGTTCACAAAGCTTTAAAAGAACATCAATTTCATCCCTACCACATTCAACGTGTTCAGGCTCTACAAGAAAGAGATTACCTGTCGAGGGTTAGATTTTGCCGTGAAATGTTGCGAATGCATGAATCAGACCCCAACTTTTTTAATAAAATAATTTGGAGCGATGAATCATCATGCAAACGTGATGTTTATTTTAATTTACATAACCTTTACAGTTGGCAGATAGACAATCCTCACAGAGAAGATCGTTCGCAGTACCGGTACAAAATAAATTTATGGTGCGGTATTTTTAATTGTCAGATATTGGGACCTGTGGAACTGCCACCAATGCTCAACTATCACAGTTACTTAGAGTTCCTTCAGGAACGGCTTCCAACTCTTTTAGAAGATGTACCCTTAAACCTGCGGCGAAAACTATGGCTGAAAAATTACGGGTGCCCTGCTCACTACGGGCTTGAAGAAATAGCTCATTTAGACGAAACTTATCCTCGCCGATGGATTAGACGATACGGGCCAATCACGTGGCCCGCTNATTCAAAAACAATTCAAAACGAAGAGCATTTGCGAGAACAAATAAATAGAACTGCTGCTGAGATAGCCCAATTGAGTTTAATATCTCTAAAAGCGTATTTTCTTAAAAGGTGCCGAGCTTGTATTAGAGTAGAAGGTCGCCAATTTGAGCATATTTTATCAATAAATGATCAAATTTTTCTTCAAACAACTCATGTATATTTTATTTCACGAGAACCCATCCTTCACAAAAAATGTTGATAGATATAGCCCTTGTTATAGACTCTAGTCCGAATTCAGCGAAGCAACATAAAATAATGTCAGGAGCAATGTACCTTTGTACTATTTAGAAAGTCATTGGTCGGTAACAAGAGCCCAAAGAAGCGGCTATAACTTTGTTTCTATTCGGAACAGTAAGAGTGGCACCTTTCTGAAATCTTTATTAAATTAGAAATTTTTTTATGTAATATAAAGTTATAGCTGAGTACATTTTTTTTCACCAGAGATAGTCAAAGTTGAAGAAGAAAATATTAAAAATAAATNATAAAGTTATAGCTGAGTACATTTTTTTTCACCAGAGATAGTCAAAGTTGAAGAAGAAAATATTAAAAATAAATAGTCCTAATTTTATGATGGTTCCTTTATATATTTTAACTATATTGCATTTGAGTATTGAAAAGCAACTATCTGGAAGTATTTTACATAAAAAATTTACTAAGTATAGCCCGGTTTGTAGATGCAGTTAAATAAAATACATGAAAAGGCACGATTTTTTTAATTCAAAAAAATTTAAATATTTCAAAAACGGTGACCCTTTTTCCTGAAAATTTTTTGTTAATCAGGAGCTCAGTAAGCGGGGGACAAAAAGTCAAATTGTGGTGGTGTGGTGGCTTCATCATCCATATATCATAAATGTCCGCTCTCATTACCGTGTTTTCTACACGGTCATTATGTCGAGGTGAGGGGAGAGTTCAGTTTAGTACTCGAAACCTA
>NW_016193297.1:0-3305 GCF_001687245.7 Rhagoletis zephyria | reverse complement strand
AGAACTCGGAACTCAAAAACTCAGATCTTGCACATCTCATTAAAAAAAAATAAAGGAATTTCGAAAAATAAAAAACAAATTCAAGACCCGAAGTAAAACCGATTGGCCTAACTAACACCAAAGGACATTTTCATCACATATATACATTCTTAAGTGTTCATTAGACTAGGGAAGCTATATTTGCATGCGTGGCTTCTTCAAATATTCATTCGTCTAAAATATAGTTTTAACGAAAAAGTAAAATTTAATGAAATAAGTTCAGTTAAATAAATCATACAAGACTACTGGTATTAAGAATATTTAACACGAAAGCTAAAATATTAGTTCGGTGACTAAAAAAATGGAAAAGGTAAACAATCTCGAACCAATAAGGGTGAATTAAAAAAGATTAATCGCTATTTTGCACCAATCTCTATGAATTTTCCCATGAATTCGACCCATCTCAGTGGAAGGTATGTCTGAAAACAATACCAGGGACCTCGAACATATCCTCAGCTTGAAGATAAGATTTTCCCTGAGGGGCCGAGATAAACTCTCTTGCACTGTGGTATTTGCTCTGCCACTTATGTACTGTAACCTCCTAACTCCTTGAAAATTATACAGAAAAGAAAATTGATTTTAAATTTCGTCTCGAAAGGGAAGAGCTAAAACTCATGTTCTGGTTGAAAAATTGTCGATCACCTAATGGGATCAGAGCTAATTATACTGTAGGGAAATTTTCAAGTTTTGAAACTACACAAGAAAACGCGAAAACACGTGAACTTATTAAATTCGGAAACATCATCGTGTACTACTACTATGAAGTGTTGGGTTGGGGGAACCAGAACTGAAAATGGATATGCTTCGGCATTGCACTTAGAATCCTCTTCGAAAAGGAGGATATAAAATACCATTTTCAGCTCTGTAGTTGGTTTTGTATGTACATAATGTATAACCAGTGTTCAACTGGTAGATCTGAAATTTTCTTCAAAGCATTTTGAGCGTATTCTCTTCGATACCTTTTTAATTAATGCAGCAGGGACGATCAGAGAGAGCTTTCACCCTGTGCACATCCATACAAACTGTATAGAAAGATTAAAAACGATTTGCTCGCGGACGTTGAATAGTAAATCACTGTAGTACAGGCATTAAGAAGGAGGATGAGAGCTTTTATCCTGATAAATTCTATATTTGGACCAGTGTTGCACAGAGAGAGCTTTTACGCTGTGCGCGTCCATAAAAAATCTACAGAGAGCTTTGAAGGGATCCGCCCGTGGGCGCTGTTTTGCGCATCACTGATTTGGACGCACACTGAATAAAAGCTCTCTTTGATCGCATCTGGTATAAAAAGCATTAAGAGCTCAAAATAAAAGTTCCATCACAGTTTATTCTTCCGAGATGTATTTTTTTTTTATCTATGGACGCTTAGGGCGGGCATAAATTAAACAACGCAAATGTTTACCATTTTTTAACTATTTATTCGTCAATATCACATTAAACTATTCATATTTGTGACTATAATTACTTTTTTTCATATTTCAAGATTTGTTAAATTCATGAATTTTTTCGAAATTTAGATTTATATTTTTTAAATTAAATTCAATTCACCATACTTTTATTAGTATCTTTTTAGTAAATTAAACTGCTCATTCGCATGGTTCATTTACACAAATTAACTGGTAATTAGATGCAATAAAAAATCACATAATTAGTCGATTGGGGTTCACGAAGGACAAAAGAGCCAATGATGGATAATGAACGAAAAACAAAATGGAAAGTTTAGAAGGGTGTCCCATACCCCTGCAGTTTGTTTTTTGTAAAAACGAAAAAAGATTCCATCTAACGAAGTATTAAATAATAATGATCATTAAATGCATATTTTGATCCATTTTAAAAAGCAAGAAACATATAGACGGCTAATTTTAAACAAAAACGACAATCAATTGGTTTATCAGAATCTAAAAGAAGTGAATAAAAAACTAGCACAAATAAATAAATTAAATTAACGATTAGTTTCAGAGTTGTTTGAACCTCAATAAAGTAACACCGTGCGACAAAAACCAAAAAAAAAAATCCCAAACACATGAAACAGTCAACACACTTACAAAACTATGGACCAAGTATAATAACACTGCTTTTTTAAGTTTATCTCTCTGACGTCTGGGCTTTGTTAAAGGGCTTTGAAGCACAGTTGCCAACTTGGTGCTTTAAGCGCTAGATTTAGTGCTTTTTGAAAAGTAAAACGCCAAAAGAAATGGTTTAGTGCCTACTGCCTTTTTAGTGGTTTTTTTCTGAACTCAGATTTGTCAGTTATATTATGAAAATAAATTTTTTTTTTGCTCATTTCTACTTAGGGCAACATTTACCGCCCTATTCCCACAACACTGACAAAATTCATCATATGACTATTGTCACAATTACTGCGCCTAAAACACAATATAAACATTGTTTCGCCGTTGTCACTTACTCAGTAGGTCATAACAATAAAACTGACAATTGTCATACGACAGCTTAAAATAAATTTGCGGCATAGTATTAGGAGCAGTAGTAAAGGCAATAGTCAGCCGCTGAGTTTTGTCAGTGGTGTGGGAATAGGGCGGTTAGTATTGCACTTCCCCTTTAAATATTATTTTCGTTTGTTGCGATTAGATATGCCAGTTTTAATGTCCAAGTTTTGGTGCTTTTTGAAATGTAAAAGTTGGCAACACTGCTTTGAAGGTTCAAAGATACGATTAATTAAAAAAATTATGTAAAAAATTCAATGCAATGTGGAATAACAATATGGGTATCAAATTAAAGAGAAAATTCTGTAGAGTTTTTGTGTGTAAAATTGACTGTCGCGCGGCGTTATTAGCCTTAAGGATGAGTGCACTTTGCATAGAATCATCGCTCATCTGGAAAATTATATATGTACATATATATCGCACATTTAATAATATATAGAGAACAAAAAATTCATAACTTAGCTATATTTAAATGCTAGAGCGTCTACTATTACTTTTTAAAGCTGTCACGCTCCTTGCGAATTTTCAAATGTCAGCGCCGATGTGGAGGAGAAATTACGAATTGTTTACCCTAGTGCCTTGGTATCTTGTCTAGGAATTTCATTTGCTTTCGATGTTTGGGCAGATTTATAAATTTTTACTTCAATTAACGAAATTGCACGTCAATGCACTTTCTTCACACATACTCGTATCTACTCAAAATACATATATTGTTATGTTTTATCATTCAAATTTTTCAATCTTGCTCAATAACGTTTTTTTCTTTTCTTTTGGTTCTTCTCCTTTCATTTCTTCATTCATTTAGATTCATGCGTGGTGAAA
>NW_016193296.1:0-3305 GCF_001687245.7 Rhagoletis zephyria | reverse complement strand
AATAGTTTATGTTTATGATTGCTCCTGCATACATCTCCATTCGAAGGGCATGTGTTTTAAAATCAATAAACTAGAACATTCGTATGAAATTTGTTAACCAGTTTGGCTGGTATTCCCTCCTGTGACCTAAGAAAAGTGGGGCATTAAATTTTACATTACCTAGTATCGCGAAATCAATGCCATTTAATATGAAATTTTTGGGACTTTTTGAATACATTAGAATGCTGATTACAAATTAAACAGTAATTGGATCTAAAACTCATAAGAAATACATTAGATTATTTGTCACGCATGGAATACATTACTACTTTTCCCACTGGGATGGTTTGAAAAGTAACGAAAAGTCGAATAGATGTTACTTATACTGATTTCATGATTTTAAAATTGGTTTCTTTCCAATTTTGCTGCACTGACTTTCTTCTTATTTAAGGGTATATCGAGTAAGTCATAGTAGCGTTGAAGACTTTGATCACGGCTTGAGTATCTACATACAATAGATGTGCGTTTTGGGGAAGCAAGGTTTGTTATACTTACCAATTTTTTCGTCCCATAAAATATTATTGACCTAAGATAAAAAAAAAAAACATTTCGAAGCCTTTTAGATTTCGATACCGAATTCTATTCAGGCGTCCGGCTGAAAGTAATCGGTAAAGCTCGGAATCTTTTCAACAAATTCCCAGCCAAAACTGGCCTTGATGTGAACAGTAAAGCTGCTGTCGAGTTCTTTGGGAAGGTTACAACACGCCATGCCATGCGAATTTTTCCGAGAAATTCCGAAGCAGACAAGTGAGCGAGAAAGAAATCTAAGATAGGATTAGTGGCAAGTGAAGTATTGTGCCCGTAATGAAATCGACCCATGATAACAAAGGAACCAACGACAAATTATTGACATATCGTAAGCAGGGACCGAACATAACCTTCATATACCAAGATTTTTATTTTTAGATCATTGCAAAATCGATAAATTTTGATTTCTATTTTTTCGGTCAAATTTTGGATCTACCTTTTTGCGATCTTTGTTAACCGTAATGATGGAAACTGAAAAACTGGAACAAATTTTTTTCGGTGTAATTTTCCAGATTTTTTTTTTTCTTTTCGGGAACTCTAGAAATATTGAAAAGCTGCTCAGAACAATGCTAATTTTTTTTTCAAACATATAACTTTTTCGACTTTTAGGAAAAATTTTTTTTTCGGTGTAATTTTGCAGATTTTTTTTCTTTTCAGGAACTCTAGAACTATTGAAAGGCTGCTCAGACCAATTTAATANTTTTTTTTTCAAACATATAACTTTTTCGACTTTTAGGAAAAATTTTTTTTTCGGTGTAATTTTGCAGATTTTTTTTCTTTTCAGGAACTCTAGAACTATTGAAAGGCTGCTCAGACCAATTTAATATTTTTTTCAAATATTTAACTTGTTCGACTTTTAGTAAAAAATGTTTTTTTCGGTGTAATTTTGCAGAGCCTTCTTTTCCCTTTTCAGTAACTCTGGAACTAGTGAAATGCTACTCAGGACAGTTTTAAATAGATTTTTTTTTTTTTTCAAAAATTAAACTTTTTCGACATAAAAATTTTTTTTTCGATGTAATTTTGCAGAAATTTTTTCCTTTTCAGGAACTCTAGAACTACTGAAAACCTACTCAGAACAGTTTTATTTTTTTTTTTAACATCTAGCTTTTTTCAACCTTTTGGGAAAAATGATTTTTTAGGTGTAATTTTGCAGAATCTTGGTTTCCTTTTCAGGAACTTTAAAATTATTGAAAGGCTACTCAGAACAGTTCCGTATTTGCATAAAAAATTTTTGGAATTTTTTTTTGTCAAAATATTCAAAGTTTTTTTTTTTCCTTTTAAAGCGCTCTAGAACTGTGAGAAGCTACTCAGAACAGCTTTTTTTTGTCCTATCTATCGTATACCAATTCACAGACATCGAACCATTACACAGTTTTATTACATTGGTAACCTCGGAACTAAGTACATACATATTTTGTTACAGTAAACTGCTTGCATGGGACCGGCAAAAATAACTATTTTTATAGTGTTTTTGTTTTAAGGTAAAAACTTTCTTTCGCACAATTATAATTTGTTAGAAATACATACAAAATTAAATTTATGGTTTCAACTTTAAAAAGAATTTAATCACCCGCTATATAAGCGCACTCATACGCAGCCAAGCAAGAAAAAAGTGAACGCAAATACGTATGAAAAAAAAACTGAATAACTCAAAGGAAAAAGAATTAAAGCTAAAGAAAGAGAAAAAACAAAAAAGCCATGGCCTATAGACAAGCGCAGATGTGACATAAAAATGTAATCCCACCTCAATCTTGCACTTCACTACCTGTTCATAGAGCAGCTTTACATGGGAATGAGCTAGAAAAACGCTACAGCTGTGAGAAACCACAATGCTCTACACCACTTGCCACACGCGGTCGAATCTAAGCCACATGGTGTACATTTACTCCTACTACTCCAGTTAAGTAAACGATACCAGTCGTTTGCATATGCCTGTACGTATTTGTAAATCTACGCTTTTTTTTTACTCAGCACTTACCCAGGATTCATTGTTATGAATATGGAGCATGTGGGATCCAAACGCAGAAATGTGTCCTCAAAAAAGAGTTTAACCACCTTCCGACCAATGGCGCGTTGAATTGTTAGAATTTGTTGTGCTACCACAGACAGTACCTCTAATTCAATACGATTGAACTCATCGAAACATGCCCAGGCGCCAGATTGTGCTAAGCCCTGTAAGAAGAAGAAGAAGAATAAGAAGAAGAAGGAGAAATGAAAAAACAATACACTCGCATAAAATCATAGTCAGAGAAAAGATATTAAACAAACAACAATAAAAAGGCAATACGTGTGTATGTGCGTTGCAGGCGGAAAGGATTACAAACAATGAACAACGAAAAAAAAATTAAGGAAGCGGATAAAGGCACTAAGGAAAACAGCATCCATTATTGAGATGTACATACATTTGCATGTACTGTGTATTGAATAGAGTTAGCAAAAGAGTTTAGCAACGCATATGCGTTCATGCTCGTGTAAATAAGCAAATGTGGCATATGCAAATGCACTTGAAACAAATTGAAAGCTTCGCAGGCGGCGTGGTGTAGAATAAGCCAGCACGTGTTTGCTTTCGGCTAACAAAAAAAGAAAAAAAAAGCAAATAAATATATTCACCGTAAGCGAAAGAAACAGGGACAAGAACCAAATATATACATACTAGTGAACGTACATGGCGTTAAAAAACCCAAAATTGAATTTATCCAAATGCTAGTCAGAGTTATAAGAGATCCGAGCGCCATATT
>NW_016193295.1:0-3305 GCF_001687245.7 Rhagoletis zephyria | reverse complement strand
ATTATTTTATGATAAAATTTCATAACATGGCTAGAGTCTGTTTTTTTTTAAATATCAACGAATTTGTGGTCTTCTTGTTCTTCCTCCTTAATGGCGCTGTAACCACCTTAGCGATTTTAGCCGAGTCCACAACAGCATGCCAGTCGTATCTCTTCTGTTTTAACTGACGCCAATTCAGAATCCCAAGTGAAGCCATGTCCATCCACACCTGGTCTTTCTCTTACTTTGAGGAATTAGCTATTTAGTAATATACTTACTCAAACCGGTACCAAAATCTCAACAAACCTCATATGACCATAAAATCATAAAAAAAATACCAGTCAACACTCTTTCCTGCTTGGTAACTTCACACTAAATAATTATAGCACAACGTGTGTGTGCTCACCAAAAGACATGACAATGTCAAGTGTCCCTTTGGCACCACTTGCCACAATCAAGTTACCTTCCCCTCCCCCCTCCAACCAACACCTATGAAAAAATTTCTTATCCTTCTTGCTTGGTTTACGGCATCTTCCTTTGTTGCGCTTTCAATTGTTGCTGCCGCTGTTGCAGCTATGTACTGAAGTGGCACGTAAATATGTACGTATGCACATACATATATTTCTATTCTCTCTTAGCATTGCTGCTGGCGCTTGCTGTTGGTGTTGGTATTTTGCCAGTTTATTCTCTGTAGTAAAATTAGCAAAATTATGGCTACTTATGCGGTTAAGCGCACATGTCACTAGCGTGTGCTGGCTGGCGTGCAAATGGCCTCAAGTATTATTATGTGAATAAAAGGCATAAATGCTTGCCGTATTCGTACATTTAAATTGCTCTGTGCGATTTAGTTTTATTGTGGTTTATGAATATTGCCTTAACACTTTCCCGTCTTGACCAGAGCGCACGAATTCAAAACCACAAGAGTAAAAAGAAATGAGAACGTTTCTTCAGTAAATAATTTGCTTTTGGAAAAATAAAATGAAAAGTACATGAATGCACCAAGCAGTTTCCTGAAATAATGTATGCGACTATAACAATAAAAATAGTATTTAAAATTTAATCTTATAAAAATATTTACATATATTTACGTGTTTGAATAGATTAAAATAATTTGTTATTTATTTGCAAGGTTATAAAAAATCAGATAAAAGACTTCAGAAAATTTGGTTTAATTTCCATTTTGTGATTATGATAGACATGTATGTACATAATCCTCAAGCTCACCAATTATTAGGGTAACGCCTTCGTATCTACGTGGTTACTCGCTATTTACCGTTCGCATATGGAAAAGTTAGCTTCACATAAATGTGTAGATTGTCTTGTGCTTTAGGTATTTCTAAATAGGGAGTTGTTGAAAAAAAAAATGTCTGAGATAGGTCGTTTTTGAGCTCTCTGCCGAGATAGGTCGATCTTCACTTGTCCATCGATATACTACAGTATTTCGTTTGGGATTTAGGAACTGAGAAATTTACGCATGCGTATCTGAAAAAAAAAATTATTTAAGATTTACTACACTTTTTAAACCTATGACACTTCTTGATATATGTGGTAATAAATAAAAATTTAGTAAAATTGTCTACTGTTAAATGTAGAGCGGCGGTTTTTTGAAATGTAATATGTCGGATCCAATACGCCTTAAAAAAAATTTAAAAATTATTTTATTATCTTCAAATTTGTTACTCGGGGGGTTTTGCGGTCGTTGATTACGAATATAACCATGAATTTTCAAAATTCAAAATGGCGGATCCGATGTGGTGAATTTAATTAATTTTTAAAAATTTGGCTGCCATATTTTAACCATCACTTTAAGTTTTAAAAATTTATGATTATATTCGTAATCAGCGACCTCAAAACATTCACTTCGTCAGCCATATTGGCTTACCAATTTTGGAGAGAGAGAGAGAGGGGCTTCAGCTGACGAAGAATGCTTCATATATGGGCCGTTTCAAGCATTTAGTTTTAAAAATCCGGCCTTTGAAAAATTCAATATGATTTCTCAGATGAGACGAGAATGTTACTCATACGCCATGTACGTGTGTACGTTCAATTTTACCTTTTCGGTGATAAATGGTTGATCCAATATGGATCATTTGCTAGAAGTTGGATGCGCTATAGTTTTGAGTACCAAATATGTAAATGGTTAAATAAAAGGTAAACTATAAAATGTACGTTGTCAACTCGTCGCTTTAATCGCCGCTACTGTTGTCACTCGACCACGTGCGTAGCCTTGGGTAAAACAAATGTATCAATTCAGTAGCAGTTGGCTGCATTCAGCATGTCAAACGCTATATATGCCTCACATATTTCTCACTTAACGCGCGACTGCTTGTTTAGTACAGCTTATGCACGTCACTGCAACAGTGATTAAGCGCCTGTCTGACTGACTGTGATAAAATTGCCAATTAGTCAGCTGTCCGCGATGGTGTTTATATTTACGGTGAGCATCTTGCAACAGTAAAATAATACGAACAGCTTAAAAGTATCCAACGCAGAGTGCAACCATATTTCCAGCTACTACTCTGCTGTTATGGCCTGGTAGCGTTGTTATCGACAATGTCTCTGCTCTTTATTGGGCTAATAAGTTCTCGTTTTAGTACGCGGGAGCAAAGGCAAGAAGCATGTCAGCATTAGCGTTGGTGCAGTTTGAAGTTTTCCTCACAAAAAAGTAGTTAGTGTTACTATTAGAATTACTCATAAGCTTTGGCATAACTTCAAAGAAACTTATGCACGATTGCCATACATATAGTTGGTAAATAATTGTAAGTTTCACCTTCATTCTTAGTTTTTAGCTCCACTTAGGTTCATTGCAATTCTTTTTTTCATACTGCGGTTTTTTTGTTGCTTCATGTCGAACTTTTGGAATGAATATTAAGCCACCTATTGCAACTATTGTGAATTCGAATATCATGAAAATTGTTTCTTAACAATAGTTTTAGTTTCTTAAGTCACTAATACACATACATAAATACATTCACATGTACATAGATATAAATGAAAGTTCGTTACATCGCTTTTGGCATAAATGAAATATTAGTTGCCTACGCGAGATGTGGTAAGAGTTATGCGAAAGATATNTTAATTTTTTTTTGTTTTGGAAAAAATCAAGAAACCCCCGCAATTCGTTTTAATGCCAATATATTTTTATATTTTCGAAAATTTTAATGTTAACACATATCACCGAGTATCTCAATTTTTCACGTAAAATGAGTGAGACAATTTTCCACCACCATGTCTCGGTGACTAGGGGAGCACATTATCACCCTATAGGATCCAGGAGGAAGTTTTGGTACTTAGAATAAAATAAGGGACGTGATCCGGTTTTTAAC
>NW_016193294.1:0-3305 GCF_001687245.7 Rhagoletis zephyria | reverse complement strand
TTGCTTCCACCTCTGAAAAAACTCCTACATATGTGCATAAGTGAGAGACGCTGGTCTTAACATGGAACGAATCAAGCTGATCGCTCGCAGTGTATAGGATTATATGGTCAACAAGGAANACTAACGAACTTGGAGCTTAGTTCCCGAACCCACTACCGCGCGGATCGGTATATATGTAGAGGGCATGAGGTTTAGTGGGTTAAAGCCACACACTAACTGGGCTATATTTTCCTTGCTTCCACCTCTGAAAAAACTCCTACATATGTGCATAAGTGAGAGACGCTGGTCTTAACATGGAACGAATCAAGCTGATCGCTCGCAGTGTATAGGATTATATGGTCAACAAGGAACGAAATATTAGCTGGTCCAACGCTGGTTGGATGCCTATGTAGGGGGAGTTGCAGTACCAACCAAGATCATCGGCAAGTGATCAAGGATGTGTTTTAACTAGACCAGTCCAGCTATGTCGGTTCAGACTCCATACTCATCATTTAAATTTCAAGTTCGGAAGACCAACATCTGCCATCAAATTTAGAGAACGTTGACGAAAAGAATTTGAGGCAAAAAAAGTTGACAATCCGAAAGAAATAAAGCCAATAGTCCCGATATCGCAAATAAAGGAAAACGATTTAAGGTTCGCCTTGGCCCAACCAATGTTCGTAGACTTAACTATGATGGTTGTTCATAGGGATCCAGCAACTTAATTCAATAGAGTACTTCTCGCTTCTACCCACCTTAGTTTAGGTTATGTAACTTTTGCGCTTCTGCCTTTGTTAGAACCCGCATACTTAGGTCCTTTGTTTGGATCTTTTCTGAGTGTGAGTAGCATGCTTAATTCCTTCCAGGAAAGCGTTGGCATTTTACTATGCCCGGTACCTATTACCATATGCAAAGAAGCTGCCCAACCATCCTATTTAAGTATCTGTGGTATTCACCTATGTATTTGGAGTGTCATGCGACAAAGTCAAAAAGTATTAGAGCCGCCTTGCTGCTTGAATAAAATGAATATATTGAGAAATCACTTCGTCCCAGGAACGTCTACAGATAATGCTAGTCCGATAAACTGGTAGCGTAATTTTATCAAGAATGTGTGTCTGCTGCACTCACCGTCACTTTGTGTCTTCAAATAAATTATGTTGGTAGGCAAAACGAGCGTGCTTTACTCTGGGTTCCAGGTCACTCCGGAGTATCTGGCAATGAGATATCTGATCAGTTGTCCAGAGTTTGCTCAGACCAGGCATTCCTCGACCAGCAGCCAGTTATGCCACTCCCACCTTCGACAACCGTAGCCACGGTCAGAAACTATGTGAATACTTCGCTCAGCAATGACCTCACTGAGCAGACGGGACTGCAGACAACATGTTGTCAGTCGACGTAACACAAACACCTGACTGTGATAGGCGTACATCACAATTCCATTTGTTCATGCTGCCTTGAAAAGGATGAGACGGCGGAACACTTTTTGTGCTTCTGTCCCGACTTGCAAGAATTAGATTGACAGACGAATGCAGCCCATAATAATCTGCCCTATTATAGTTGTCGATGTCGACGTCGATGTAATTTTTTCATCAAAAAATAGCCCCCATAAGTTCAGCTCCATCTATGCTGACGAAATGATGTGGTCAGTGTAGCTCGAGTTGGACTTACGGTGGCTATTTTTTAATGAAAAAATGACATCGATGTCGACGTCGACAACCATAATAGCGCCGAATATCTGCTTCGTCCAAATATTCATAGAGTAGTGCCTTTTTTTACCGCCAGAGCTCATTTTTGCCATTGTTCCTTAGTGTCTACCATTGATGCGTTTCATGCCCACCCAAGAACAAGAGAGGCCACGTCTCAACAAAAGCAAATCAGCCTTTGTTGACAAAATTTACATACACATATCATTGCTGCATTTCCTCCTAATTTATCTGGAAAATCCATTTGTCAGAATCACTTCAAAATGACAGCGTAGCATTCCCAACCATTAGCCGTATCAGCTGCCTTACCTCCTCACCCAGCGCTTCCTGGTACTTGAGTTGCATTAGAGCGTCCGAAAATATTGAGAAAGACGATAAAAATGTATTAAAAATCAAAAAACCAGCCACAAAGCCATTAAAATATTCCACATGGCGATAAAACTGAGAGATTAAAAAGAAATAATTGCCGAATTGCTAAGAGGAAGGGGAAGCAGCAGAGGAAATGGAAAAAAGCAATAGTCTGCCGCTTGCAAAGTGACGCACTTCGAAATTGAGTGGGAGCTATGCTTAAGCAAACAAACTTGTACTAGAACAGGATATACTTAGTTAAATATATGTACATATATGAGAGTATGCGAAACTGATACGAAAGCAAAAGTCACATATGGAATGCTAAAACAATCAAAGCAAATGACTTGTTAGGCAATTGGGTGCATGAAAATAAATCACACGTCAATAGGCAACTAAACTGCAAGGGTAGAGAGAGAGAGGCGAAGCGGAAGAAGGACGCACACAGCCAGAGCATGAGCGAGTGGGTAGAGCAAAGGTGTGAGGAAAAAAGTAAAGTTTTGTTGTGGCTTCTTGTACGACTTTCAAGAGCGTGGCAAAACAGCAGGCACCACTCACCAAGAGCCAACAACCAACGGATGAGTTTGTATGTATGTTTGTATATGCAACACTCCGCACCAGTCCTTTGACTAGTGACATCGCACTAACGCAGCGTAATTGCATTCAATGCACAACATTTGACACGACCATAAACATCATTAAAAATAAACCCAATTAACGCAGGCAAAAATTGCAAAACGGCAACAAAGAAAGGCAGCAGCACAAGCGACAACCAGCTGCAACAACAACAATACAAACCATGTAAATATATACATACATATATTTGTATGTACTTATATATACTCGTATCTGCCGCAAAATACTTATTCACAGCGAGGGGTTGTTGTTGCCGCACCGCCTAAGTACTTGAGCCTCACTCAACTCAACTGAATGCAGCGCAGCGGGTGTGCCGTGTTACAGGAATTGCCATCGAGCATCGAAGTGGTCGTCATCGGTATTGCAATTGGCAAGGCAGGAATAGTTTTGATGATTGTACAATTACAGCAATTTTTACAAAAAAAAAACAACAAAAGCAACAATATCAAAGAGTGATTTAAGTATGACAATGACAAAGGATAAGGAAGCATGTATGTATGTACATATGTATGTGTGCGGGGATTTTGTGCGTTCGCCGGGGAAAATGCTGTTTGTGGCAATGTTGGTGGTTGATACAATGACACAACGCCAGTGAGGGAATGAAGAGGGCAAGCAAAGTAAACTGCCAAGCAAGTAGGT
>NW_016193293.1:0-3305 GCF_001687245.7 Rhagoletis zephyria | reverse complement strand
CCCCGGGTGCTTTGTTTAAGTTTAGTTGTTCTTTAGTTTACCATATAATGAATATTTATTTAAAATTAATGTAATTATGGTTTCGCTTCCACCAAAAAAATTCGCCCCTTGTTTGTCCCTTACTCTTGTCGTGTTCGATTCTAAAATAAAGGCAAATGGTGAAAAAATTTTTTGTTCATTTCTTAAAATTCCACACTCTTGTAAGGCAGAAAAGGCACATTCTCTGCCCTTTGAAGCTTTGTGAGGGGAGATGGTTGCCGTGGAAATCAGACGGTTGCTTAAAACGGCAGTATTATGAAATGCGTGAGATAGACAAGGACAAGGAAGGCAAAAACATGGCATTGCATCGGGGAAGGGCAACCTTTTTGTTTTGGAAGAAACGAAATCACCATAAATAAGTATGATCGAAAAAAATATTTCATGGGAATTCTTTCAACATATTTGATTACTATTTTCAGATAAATATTCGGCCAGATTTTTGGCCTTATCAGATTTTTCATTTAATGTTTAATTTTCGTAAAAACGTTGATACGAAGTAATTGCTCTCCATTGATTGTTTATAGTAGACATGCCCCTTAGCATGCAATTCCGACAGGGCCATATTTTTCTTTTAAACTACACACATCAAAACAATATACTTATAGAATTGAAATACCCAAACCACAAAGGAAACAACCGCAAACGGAATTGGCCAAAAACATGCAAAGTCAGCAATAAATAAACTCGAAATTTCTTACCAAAAAAACGAAAGAAAAACACAAAGCAAAATACAATTGAGGAGTCAAAATAGCTAATGATGACGCCAACCAGGTGTGCGCTGACAAACTGCTCGCTGGTGATGGTGCTGGTTCATCGCGCTGACCCATATCGTAGGCTAAACGCGTTAATGTCCTATGTGTGTATTGTATACTGGCTACGCGCTTTGATGATGACGTTGCTGCTGTTTTGGCGCTCGGATATAGCACATACTTGAGCGCTGCTAATGCACAGTGTTTAATTCCGGTTTAAAATGTAAGAAATAATATTCATATTCTTTATATGATTCACCTTTCTGAAAAGCACGGTGTAATATCAACGTTCCCAGAGAATACACTATCAAGATGGTGCCCTAAGCTAAATAATTGGGTTATGAGCAAGTACTCAGGTGACGCTTCTACCAACCAACCAACTATAGCCTTCTAGTGCAATAGTTTATTGAAAAAGTATAGCAGAAATAAGGCTATGCTGCAGATGAGGCCCTAACGCCTAGACCAAGATACCCTCAGGTTCCCTAATAACTTGTTAAGAGGATCTTGGGGGACAAACACGGACTTCTAATTCTAGAATGTTTGTCTGTGATCAAATTGAATTATATCAGTCACTCAGAATATATTCTAGTGCCTCAACGTCGCGAAGATATACCCGGCATCCTACCTCTGTGAACAGACCAAAAACGTTTGAGAATTATGACCAGTTAAATATCTAACAAGTGAGCAATCTGATATCATCACTAGACACGAATAAAGGCGCGCTAGTGTTTTGAAACACCATGTTTGTACATGGCTGTGCTCGTACATGGCGTATAAGTAACACTTCTCATAATTTTTCATTTGCAATGCAAACTTAAAACGAAAATATCTTGTGACCCAAAGATAAGTTTACGTATTTTGGCATTTTGTTTTTTTTCTTTTTCTCATTTAAGGATGCTTACGGTGATATTGGCGAAATGTTTGGTGGGAGAAAATGGATAGGGTGTGGTACCGGCCAACCACCTAACTTGAAAGGAAAAAGATCAAACCTTTTAAATAGCTACTTTTTAAATACCTACCTTTATCTTCTCTAGGTCTTCTGTATATACATACTTTTATCTTGGAATTTCTTTAAAAAATCAGAAATAATCGTAATTTTCGTTTCTGCGTAGGCGGCAATCGATCGCGCTTTAAAATAATTACCGTAATGAGTCCAACACCGCCTACGTTACCCACAGCATTCTACGTTAATATGTTTTTAACTTGCGCCAATATGAGGAAGAATACTAATATCAAGACTATACGGATATATTTCAAAGACGAATAAACGAACAAGAAGGTGAATGGGAAGACTAATACGAAGACAAATAAGTATATGAAGACGGCGACGAAAATTAAACCGAAAAACATTTCTGAAACCTTAAAAAACTGTAAAAACGGCCGAATTTCGGCATCAATTGGCACTCCTTCTTTGTTTAATTTTTGTTTACATTTTCACATTGTTCCCTCCACAGTGATGTCACCTGTATGTGCGCATTCCCTACGCCATTCTTTCACAATTTTGTTTTTTGTTACATTCTTGTTTTGCTCACATCTATTTCTTATCTGCTGACGCGTTGCATGCCACACACACAGCACACTTTTTATTTCGTTTTCATTATTTTGCTTGGCAGTTTCCTGAAGTCAGTTGAAACGCGCAGTTAACATCTACATATTGACTACGTCAGCGTAGCACGCCAAACCTTCTTTTTTTTATTGAATGATTTTGTAGCAGTGGCGCTTAATCAGCTCAACAACAAATGTGCTAATCGCTCATTCGTACGACGATTTTGTAGTTGTCGTTGATACTTCGCATTCCTCATTTCATTCTGGGCTATTTGGCTAAGTGCAGCAGCAACAGCAACGGCTGTGGCGCGCATTCAATTGCTTTCGGGACTTGACACCGCCATCATCAGTTCAGGCCAATTCAGCCAACGAGGCAAAAGTTTGTAGCGGTCTCACTCGACGGCGACGTGATTCACTGTTTGTGATTTTTTGAGATCGAAAACAATACAAAATAATAATATGTAAAAAAAAAATTCAAACGCAATTTTTGTCGACTGCTACCAGCTGCTGCTGCTCCGCGCTGCACCGCGCGCCGCATTCTAAATTAGACCGTCGTCGCTCGTGGGTACACAGTTCGCTGGTCCGCTAGTCTCTTGCTGATATCATCGGTCATTTGATTAGTCGCATATCGTTCGATTAGCTAGTTGGCGCATCTCTCAACTCATTGCATTTAACGGTTGGCAAATTGGTGCAACAGCAATTGAATTAGTACTTATCCACCTTATCTACAAGTGATTCGAAAAGAGTAGCCAAAGCAGTGTAGCTCGAAGAAGAACGCGCTTTCTAAATCAGTTGGTGTCGCGGTGTGGCGTGTCGTAGTGCACATTTTTCATGCGTTCAAAAAATATTAAAACAAAAAATAATATTCATAAAAATTATTTTCTAATTTGTAACGCATTGTTAACCTTGAATGCGTAGGCGACGTGGCGCGGCACGGCGCGGGTGTTTATTGTCTCTGGTGCTCACATAAAT
>NW_016193292.1:0-3305 GCF_001687245.7 Rhagoletis zephyria | reverse complement strand
TCGCAACTCTGCATATACAAACAGTTTGAATACCGCAATATAACAGTTTTCAAACATTGTATTGATACGTTTTGGAAGTCAGCCTAACCTTTTTTATTAATTTTTAACTACAGTGTAGTCAGAAAATTCTTCTTCTTTCGTAGAACGTACGATTACTTTTTTAATACATTCGACGTACATTCGACGGTTTTGTACATTCGACGAAAACTTTTGTGGCTCAAAAGTGACGAAAAATTTCGTAAGATTTGCGCAACTTTTCGTTATATCTACGCAGATTTTATTTTTAGTGCAACATAACTCGATTTTGTATTTTTGGATTATGACACTCTTGCAGCAAATGTGCGATATTAATCCACATTTCAAACTTTGTACAAATATTCAACCAATTTTCATAACAACAACAAACTTTCTTTTCTTTCAGAATCTTCAGAAAAAGTTTAGATATGCAGTTTTGCAGCCCAATAAATTTTACTGTAATAAAGTGCAAGCTTTTAGTTTATTTCAAGTATATTTTTGATAATTTTTTTGCTAAAGGCGTTACGCATTTTCTTTCATCATAGTAAAAGTTAATGGGCTGCAAAACTGCATATCAAAATCTTTTCTGAAAATTCTGATTAAAAAGTTTGTTATTTTTGTGAAGCTTGGGAAACATTTTTAAATGTGGATTTATATTATAAGGTGTTTGTTAAACCATGAGCTAAACTTTTAAATAAAATTAATAAACATTAATCAATGAAAATAATAATAGTAAAAACTGGTAAAAATGTTGCATTGCTATTATTTCGCACAGAGGTGTAGAAATCAGCTATTAAAATCTCCACTTAAGCATGAANTCTTAGACGCACATACTGAATATTTATAAAAACTAGGCATAATTAATTCTTACCAAAACCAAAGTATTGTACATATTGTGTGTACGTACATATGTATGTACGTAGTAGGTACATTAGCAGCTTGAAAACACTCACCTGAAACGACAAGGAAGTTGGAAAATTATTGACGATAGTTCGAAAAATACATTTAAAATTACATATCCACATCCATTATTACGTATGTATTTTAAAAATTCATAATACGTACATATTTATATGTATGTTAGTATATACTGTATATACAATGGTGGGAAAATAAGTAGGGACACGACATTTTAAAAAATTTTCCCTATTTTTCTTTTGTTTATTCGATATTTATTATTTTTTTTTTTATAAAAGTATATCTCATTATCTAACAAAAACCATTTAAATTCATATTTCGAACTTTCTGCAAAAATTATAAAAATTTTGCGAAACTGCATCTGCATTTTCAACTATTTAATCACATTTTTTAGATTTTTTGAGTATGCAATTTTATAGCCCATTAAATTTTAGTAGAATAAAGTGCAAATTTGAAGCTCCTAACGCGCTAATTTTTGATAATTTTTATTCTGAATATATTACGCACTTTTTTCCACACAAAAAAAAAATTGTCGAACATGCTATGTATGGAAGAAAATGTGTAATTAAACAGTTGAGATGCAATTTCGCAAATTTTTATAATTTTTGCACAAAGTTTGAAATATGAATTTGAGGTTTTTGTTAGACAATGAGCTACAATTTTATAAAAAAAAAATTAAAAAATATTAAATAAACGATAGAAAAATAGGCAAAATTTTAAAACATATCGTGCCCCTATTTATTTTTCCACCACTGTACACATATATTAGTACTGAAAGTTGGGCGCAAAGGTGCTAGCTTTTTTTTCAAAATTTAGTTTATGATGGATCTTAATTGGAATTCGACCTCTAAAGTTAAAAAATAAAAATTCCTAATTCAAATTAGAAATTGTGGAATATTCTGAAGAAAACATCACTTGAAAGACTGAAAGAAAGCATCCCTTAATAAAGTCGGTTGACGACATTTACATGACTGGCTTTTAGAAATTTGTTGGAAGGTAGGTGACTTAATCTCGAACACGTCTTCGAAGGCAGAATATGTATGTAGTATCTCTAATAACGAATATTACGTATGTACTTACTGCATACTCCAACTGTATGGAAGGAATCGTTCATAACTCCGTTACATAAAAGCGGAGAACTACCGGGGAATAGCTAAGCTTTCTGCGATTCCCAAATTATTTGAAGCAATTATAACAAATCAGTTGACGCATTCTATCTCTTCTAGCATTTCATATAGTCAACATGGATTTTGTAAGGGCAAATCAACTTCTACAAATTTACTTGAATTAACATCCTATATCTCAAAAGCAATTAGGTAAAGCAAAACTGTTTATGTTATATATACTGACTTCAGTAAAGCATTTGACAAAGTGTGCCACTCGTTGCTCATCTATAAACTTGATCTTCTTGGTCTTCCACCTAATTTTCTACGTTGGATCTCTTCATACCTCTATAATAGATCACAAAGGGTAATGTTTAGAAATACTATCTCTGACGTCATTGATGTTACTTCAGGAGTCCCTCAAGGTAGCCACCTAGGCCCGGTTCCGTTCTTGCTTTTTATAAACGACATTTCTACAGATATACAATTTTCCAAAATTTTAATGTATGCAGATGATGTAAAGCTTTATAAATCGTACGTTTCAATTAAAGAAAGGTCTTTGCTACAATCAGACTTAAACAGCATGGCTTACTGGTGTAAAGTAAATCGTATGCCTCTAAATCTTAAGAAATGTAAAGTACTCTGCTTCCCACGAAGAGCTGTTCATCCCTCTTCTTATACAATAGGTAACCATAACCTAGAACAGGTATACAATTTGGGGACCTTGGTATCACAATGGATCCTAAGCTTAATTTTAATCTTCACATAAATGTGACAGTCAACAAGGCTAAAGGTGTACTTGCATTTGTGAAACGATGGTCAAAATAATTTTGTGACCCTTATATCACTAAAACCCTGTTTACAACATTAGTTAGACCGATTCTGGAATACGGTTCGGTGGTTTGGAATCCAAGGCATCATATTTACTCAGACAAGATAGAATCAATTAAAAAATTCCTACTTTTTGCTTTAAGTAATTTCCGTTGGAATATAACCTTCCACCTTATACGAGCCGATTAAAACTTATCAATCTTCCTATACTTGCCAGTCGCACGCAAATGCCTGGTACAATTTTTATACCCGAGCGCACTTGTGCACAAGGGTATTATAACTTTGTTCACATAAGGGTTGTTTGTAACAGGCAAACGAAGCGAGATAGATATAGACAAATGTATACATAAATGATCAGAATGAAAAGCGAAATCGATTAAGCCATGTCTGTCCGTCCGTTTGTCCGTCTGTGCACACGATAACTCGAGTAAAGGTATC
>NW_016193291.1:0-3305 GCF_001687245.7 Rhagoletis zephyria | reverse complement strand
TAAGAATATTGACTTGCTAGTATCGAAACTATTTCTTCCACGTTTATTTGCCAAAAGTTGTTCAACGGCTTAGTGCCAGTGGGTCATTCGCAATCGTATGCTGCGAATGCCGATTTATACTAAAGCCACCTTTCGACATAAGCTACTTTTCCATATGAACACAGATATGTATGTCAGTAACCGTTCTACCAATTTGTACCAAACTCGGTATGGTTATTGTGCTTGCCACATAAAAGCAAAACGTTGAAAATTACTGAAATCGGACTAAAATTAAGGTCGCTTTTCATATAACGGTAAATTGCAGAAATGCTGGGCACTTCAATATTTCGAAATTTAAGGACGCTAATTTACTCAAAATTGATATACCCAATTAACATTATTTATTTATTTGTAAGTCATATGAAATAATCAATTTCTTAATGACTACAGAAAAGAATTGCTTGGGAACTAGTTAAAGTAATTAGTTAAAATAATTATACAGTAGGCTCCGGACAGCTCCAGGCGACAGGGACGGGTCGAAGTTAGGAATATTATTTAATTCAGATAGAGCTCTTGGTATGGGGGCAAATTTAAGGTAATAAAATCTAGGAAACTCAGTGTAAAACACAGGGACGTGACGGAGATTCCGCGCAGGAATAAAGAAGTTTAGTTTCTCCAGTAGGGCAGGNGAGGGACGTGACCGAGATTCCGCGCAGTAGGGCAGGGCAGTCAACTGTATAATTTATCAAGTTATACACAAAGCTGCAGGAGAGAAGGGAAGATCTGGACTGTAAAGTTTTCAGGGATAAAAGTTGACAACGGGATTCGTAGGGAGGTATAGGATCAGTAAAGTTTAAAGAACGGAGTGCAAACTTAATAAATATTTTTTGGATTCGCTCTATACGGTTAATATGGGTTACGTGAAACGGTCTCCAAATGAGGGCTGCGTAATCAACCCGAGATCTTACTAATGAAGTATATAGCATCTTGAGCATGTATGGATCCGAGAAAGCTGAACAGTTACGTCTTAGAAAAGCAAGCATAGCGTACGATTTCGAAACAACATAGTTGACGTGGGTGGTAAGTCGAAGTTTGGAATCAAAATATACACCAAGATCTTTGAAGTCTGTAACATGATCGAGGGTTGAGCCAGAAATTTTGTAACTAGTTAGTAACGGGCTATATTTTCTAGATAATGTGGAATGAAAACACTTCTTTACATTCAGAAATAGCCGATTCCGGGTGCACCACGAGTAAAGCTTATCAAGCTCAAGTTGCAGTGCGCAGGAGTCATGCAAGTTTCTAATCGTAGAGTAGATTTTAAGGTCGTCGGCGTACAAAAGGAATTTTGAAGTTTGGAAGCAGGAGCTGACATCATTAATAAATAATGTAAATAGCAAAGGCCCCAGTATGCTACCCTGGGGGACGCCTGACTGCGCGACGAAAGGTTGTGAAGATACGTGGTCAAAGGCAACTACGCACTGTCTGTTATCTAAATAAGACCGAATCCACTGCAAAAAAGTGGAGTGGAAGCCCATATCTGATAATTTAGCCACTAAGATTTTATGGGAAACTCTATCGAAGGCTTTAGAGAAGTCAGTATAGATCGCATCAACCTGATCTCCATCCTGAAAGGCTGCAAAGCAGTCAGCAGTGAAAACTGCAAGATTGGATACAGTTGACCGGCCACTGACGAATCCATGTTGATTTGAGCATATCAAGCTACGGACTGAGAATGACAAATTTGCTTTGATGACGCATTCGAATATTTTAGAGACAGTGGACAATTTCGAAATCGGTCGATAATTGCTAACATCATTCTTAATGCCACTTTTAAAAACTGGGGTTCTAGAGGCCTTTTTCCAAACGTTAATAAACTCCCCATTGGATAGAGACGTATTTAAAATTATCGTTAAGGGTTCGATAAGGGCGGGACATTTTTTAAAAATAATGGCGGATAAGCCGCTTTTTGCGAAGTTCAAGAGTGCCTTAATATCCAGTTTTGAAACCTCCTCTAGTCCTTTGAACTGCGAAGCTCCGAGATATCTAAGACGATTTCTAGCTAAGGCCGGACAGAAACAGAGGAGGTGTTATAACGTCTCACTCATGCCTTCCTCCCTGCACTTCCTGCATGCGTCACTGTTACTAATGCCCATTCTGCTTGCGTGGAATGCCAGTAGGTTGTGGCCCGTCATTAGGCCGACAACTGTCCTGCAATCCCTACGTGACCGTGTAAGCAAGAAATGGGTGTTTCCTTTGCTGCTATTGCACATGATCTTGGTGGTTTTGCATGTCGCTAATGCGTTACATCTCCCTTTGATCCGGCACCCAGCTCTTTCGGAAATTTCATTATAGATCGTTTTTAGCGACTTTTGTATTTCCCNACATCTCCCTCTGATCCGGCACCCAGCTCTTTCGGAAATTTCATTATAGATCGTTTTTAGCGACTTTTGTATTTCCCGTACTGGTTCGCTAGCAAGACGGATGGCACTTTTGGCAATCTCATCAGCTATTTCGTTGCCTAAAATGCCCTTGTGGCCTGGAACCCAGTATATATGCAGCCGTTTACTCTCGGCCGCCCTGTCTACTGCTTCCCTGCTTCTAAGGACATTTTCTGACGCAATACGATGTGAGATTATGGCCTTAATCGCCGCCTGGCTATCGACATATATATTGATATTTTTTATATAATTTCCTGCGTTGCTAGCTATCTCAGCAGCTTTCCCTACAGCGAAGACTTCCGCCTGGAAAATACTGCAGTACTCTGGAAGCTTGAAGGGTTGCCTGAGGTCTAGCTTGGCGCAATAGACTCCGGCGCCCACTCCATCAGCCATTTTTGATCCATCCGTGTAGATGTTATACGTTACGCCGGCGGGTCGCGTGCTCATGCGCCATCCGCCCTCCTTAACCGTAGCTTTAAACCTTCTTCCCCAGATGAAGCGTGGGGGTATGTGGTCTATTTTGTCCTCCATCCCCCTGCATATCGAGCTGTGCCCGAAGGTTCTTGCGGAGAATTCACCTAAGGCCATCAATCTCGTGGCGGATTTCGCTGCAGTGCTCTCCACCGCGATGTCGATTGGTGGTAGGTCAAGTAGCATTTCAAGTGCCGCCGTTGGAGTGGTCCTTAGCGCTCCTATTATGCACAGTGCAGCGAGCCGCTGTAATCGCTCCAATGGTTTTCTATACGAAATTTTGTTTGCAGCGGTCCACCATACCAGAGCGCCGTAGAGCAATATCGGCTTAACTACCGCTTAGTAACACCAATGCATGAGGCCAGGGGATAGGCCCCATGTGGTACCCAGCATCCTTTTACATGCGTAAAGGGA
>NW_016193290.1:0-3305 GCF_001687245.7 Rhagoletis zephyria | reverse complement strand
ACAAATGATGTTTTAGTAAGTTTTGAAGCTATAGAGGACGAAACACTCAGACATCATGTCTTCAAAGAAATAAACGATGTTCCCCTGTCACCAGAAGAGCATATTGAGGTAGAAAATCGTCTACTTTATATATGGATTATATATACATATCTGTTGTAGCTTCAAGAACAGGAAGAAGCCAACGATTTTTTGGATCGCATGACCACGCTAAGTGATATTGAGTTCGATGGTCTGGAAAACTTTGGTGGCTACATTATTTCAAAAATGGGCTTAAGTCAATTTGGAAGCAGAACATCTGCTGAAAATAGTCAAAATTTTACGTATGTTAATTTACTTTAGGAGGGGGGGTTTTATAAACCAAAACCGGAGTTTTTAAGTTATTTGGAGCAGGCTAATGCAATTTTTATCAAAATTAATGGTGATCTATTAACCACAGACCCAAATTACATGCAAAATTTACTGTTAAACACAAACGTTAGTTTAGATCAAAAAATTTTAAAGCGGTTTTATTTAGGTAGGACATTTTTTCGGATTAGGTATCTTAATAATAAAATAAAACAAAACAAAATTGGCAGGGTCAACAAAAAAATGAAAAAAATTACCACTTAGCCAATAATTGAAGATTTAGTTTTAATTAATTTTAAAAATGTTTTTAAATAAAAACGTTACTTTTTATATATAAAATTTTTAATATAATATGTATGCATGTTAACAAGGTTTTTATTGAAAAAATACGTTGTCTAAAATAAATTAATTAAACATAATTAAAAAACTTTGTAACTTATCATAAGATATATAAAATGGAGAAATACCAACAAAAATATTTTATTTCTTAAACTTTTTTCTTTTTCTTTAGCTATCTTTTCAATGAGTTTAGGCAAAATATTTGAAGTAATTTTTAAAACAAAGCATTTTCATTGCTAAGTTTTTGTGTTATATGTCTCTTCATTCAGCATTTATGAAATCCACCATTTTATAAATAATGCCCAATATATGATTTGAAATTACCCTCTCCTACAAATTTCCGAGGGGGCAACGCTATGCCAAATGTTGACATCAGGGGGAAAGTTAATAATCTGCTTTTTAATCAAAAAATTTTTAAATGAAACTACCTTGTATTTTTTGTATCATGGTTCATGCTGTGTTCCTATTTGCCAGAGCTGTAAAATTGTGAAATAATAGGAGCGTTCCTTATCTCCCAGAAATAGTCAGAAAAAGTCCGAAGTAGTCAGATTTAGTCCAAAAAGCGTTCCTTAACTCGGAAATGACAGCTAAAATGAGAGAGCAACACCCAGTGAGAGTGACTCTCATCAGTCCGAAGTAGTCAGATTTAGTCAGAAGAATTTTTTCTGGCAAAATACTGAAAAGTGTCAAACTCAACTAAATTTAAATTAACGGAAATTAAAGAATATACAAAAAGTGAGAATAATCTAAAAAGTAAAAAAAGTGAATTGAAATCGGAAGGAGGCAAAAAATAATTGATATAGTAAGTGTTTATTGTGCTTGTGCTTGTGTGAATGTGTTTTGTACATACATTTCCATTCTTATTTGACGTTAGCTTTGTTTTGCCATTCTTTGGACTAAAAATTTGGTTTTTTGCGTTCCTTTACTTTTCCTGTTATTCTCTTTTAGTGAGCGCATTTTGACACTTTTCAGATTTTAGTCCAAAAAGATAAGGAATGAACCTAATTAAAGATTTTAATCGTGAAATATTTACAAGTAGGATTTCATTCATTTTCCTTTGGTCTGGTAGTGTGGCTTATATCTTTTCAATCTACAATCATTCAAAAAAAATTGATTTCACACAGTAAGGTAGTAAATACCTGAATAAAAAACTGAGAATGCTGAAGTAAACAGAATTCAATACTGAATTAGCTTCCAGATGAATGAACACTTTGCTATGTGTGCATTCTCTAATTCAGTTCCAATCAAATTTTATACACTAAGAAAAATATGTAAGTTTAGATGATGGAATAATGAGGTGTATGAACTTTAAAACGATATTACCACGCGGGCTAAGCCATGTCCTACGAATGAATGGTTGTGTTTGGACTCCTCCACGCATGAAACGCAGCTTGATTCACATGAACATATTGTACAAATTTATAGTTTTGGTTGTTTAAAAACTGAGTGCAAAATGTTCCAAGACAATTAGTATCTACAATTTTTTTCTTTTAAAGATTGGAAAATCTGCAGAACATGAAATAATCAAGCATAACAGCCATCAAACGATAGCAGCCCTTATCATTCAGTCCATGGTTTATCCACATACATATAATGTCCTTTTTTAGAATATTATGATCAGTTTTTATTTGTAAAGGACGATATTCTCATTTCCCAATACCAGGCGCTCATGCACGTGAAGTAACAAGTTTTCTATTTCTACGTACAAAACTGTTTGTATAAATTTTTAAATTTCCAAAATTCTACTTTGTACAGTTCACAGGCTTCTACAAAAAAAAAAATTATTTAAAAGTTCTACAAACAAATTTATACATATAGAAAGCTTGCTACTTCATATGTATGAGCGCCTGGTATTGAGAAATAAAAATATCTCTTTGTACAAATAAAAATTTAGTTCGTTAAATAAAATTGACCGCAAGTTTCCTTCAAAAACATGCAGTTGGTTTTAAACAGCATTAACAGAATATCCAAAGCTGGTACGTACCTCTGGTTGTTGTTGTTGTTGTAGCGGCTACAACAAACCCGCCCAGGACGGTTGGTATCTCAGTCGTTGTCGTCAAGTTCCACTAACGGCAACCCTAGGAAGCGTGCAGCTTCTGTGGGGTTTATCCACAGGGACAAGGCCGTTAGGGTTGTCGGGTTTTCCGGGCATGCGAAGAGATGTTTCGAGTCATGTGGGGTCTCTCCGCATGCCGGACACTCATTCGGCACATCCTCATTCAACCTACTCAAGTAGGAGTTCAACCTGCTGCAGTAGCCGGAGCGAAGTTGTGCGAGTGTNGAACGGCATTCACAGGTCTAGACCCTACATAACTCGAGTCTGAGTCCCTGTAAATGCCGTTCAGGGCCTGTCTGTAAGCTGTCGGGTCCAGAGGTTGCTTAATGAACATCTGGACTTCGTCCGTCAGTTCATATAGATGCCTCCTGACGTGCCTAGGCGAGGGCTCCTCTGCAAGCAGCTGTCTGCTTGGGTGGCCACTTCTGTGGCTCCCGATCAGGAACTGCTTGCAGAGCATTATATTATGCTTCTTTACAGGGAGCATTTGCGCCTCGCCGTGCAGGTGGTGTTCAGGCGACATCAAGAGGCATCCTGTCGCTGTCCTGAGTGCGGTGTTCTGTAC
>NW_016193289.1:0-3306 GCF_001687245.7 Rhagoletis zephyria | reverse complement strand
TGAGAAGGGTATTTTAGCCCTTAAACCCTCCACAAAAACGGATGATGATAACTTTCACTTGTGCTTCTCAAACGTTGTTCTGCTCTCACGGTGCCTCTTATTTTTCGATGATTGGAAAAGTACAGTTGTTGCTCCATTTTTCAAAAGTGGTAAAAAATGATGTCCGTAATTACAGTCCAATTTCGAAGCTCTCAACAGTTTCCAAACCGTTTGAAAGTATTATGTTGATGATGTCACCTCTGCACCTTTTATTGCATCACCCCAGAGGGAATATACTGGGTGCCTTGCCGATGTTGATAAATTAGTTAGTTGGAGCAGGGTCTCTCGACTATTGCTTAATATTAACAAATACTTCAAGGTCACCTCTTCGAAACCACCTAACGTTTTTCTTATATGTTATAAAATCGCGGATAATATACTCCAACCTGTTGAATAAGTCAAGGATCTGGGTGTTGTTTTTGATGCGTGTTTTACATTTTTAAGTCATATAGACTTTATTCTATCTAAAGCTAACTCCGTCCTTAGCTTCATAAGAAGAAGTAGCTCAAACTTTACGGACCTGTATACCCGTAAGTTGCTGTTTCTGCCTTTGTCCGTTCTATTTTGGAATACGCTGCGTTTATTTGGAGACCTTACCCCCAATTTTCCATTGACAGAATTAAGCGGGTACAAAAATTTTTTCTCAAGTGTGCTCGACCTATAAGTCCCGCTTACTTCTAATTAATCTTAAAAAGCTAGAAAGTAGAAGATCGATTTTGTCGCTGTATTTTTTGTTTAGATTTATTATAGGAAAAACTGACTGTTCGTCTCTTTTGGACAGGACTAACTTTTATGTCTCTTTCAGGCCTTTACGTAGTAAATTTCTATTCCATCTAGATAGATTCAGAACTAACTATGCGTGTAATGTATGTAAAATAACAGGGCGTCTATGAAGTATTATCATTGACAAAAGTCATATTTGCAAGCACTCTTCGGCGTAAATTTTTCGATTGACTGTTGTTGGCGAAGCAATCGGAGCGTGCATTCTTTGCATAATATCGACCATGGATCTCTCCGCGGTTTTCGCTGGCATTTAAGTAGCTATAAAGTACGAGGCGAGTCACATTAGGAATAACGGAGGACGAGGAAAAAATTCCGAAACAAAATTTGCCTAAAAACTAGATTTCGACACGAGTATTTTTTTCGATACCTACTCAGTACTTGGTTCAAAAGTATCGATACCAAAATAAATCCGTATCGAAGGAAAAATATCGAGTATGTACTTACTGTATCGCTTCATCTCTAGTGTAGGTCTGACAATTAAATTAAAAAAAGTATGTTTTTTTTATATCTAAACAAATCCGTAGCTGCCGAATATTTTGAAAATTGATTAAAACTACTTAAGGTATAACACAAGCATTTGATGTTTCGGTCATTTTAGCCCAATGATTAAGGAAGGTTTAAATGCGTGCTTTTTGGATAGATTTCATTCTGCGAGGACTGATAATTAAACAAGAAATTGCCGAAATTAATCGTAAATTTTGTGCCGTTTTGCCGATTCACTTATCCCGGATTTGAGTTTTATCGTCCGTACGCTGATTTGTCGAACAGCTGATTGGCAAGTTAACCCAAAACTGGCACGTAAGTTCAAAACTGGTCTTCATAAGCTGAATACTATGAACATTGTTTAAGTGTTATTTGTAGATTTCCGATTTAAAGAGTTAAAATATCAACGATTTTGTATTTCTTGTTTTATTGAAAACTAGTGTAAGTAGTTTTTGTTGTCAACAGACCTGTGATTCCATTTATTAATAACTTGAAATAAAATAAATTAAGGTAAATAAAAATACAATTTAAATAGGTAAAAACTCAATTAAAACAATTCATTCAGTACGAATGTATGTACATTTGTTATATTTTATTAATTGTTTCAGCAAAAAAAAAAAAAATAAAAAATTGCTGAAGGTGGCTTTTAAAAGCATAAAGGAACTAGAATTTGAGACAGGGAATACTTCAAAAAAAAAATAGCAGGGCAATACAAAATTTTGCATTGCCATTCACCCTGTGTCCTAAATTTAGATTTATGTTTATTTAATTAAGAAAATTATTTTCAGTTGCAAAACTAATTATCACACATATACTAATGAATAGAGCAATTTGCACATCCATTCATAAATAATAGCACAATCAAACTGACAATAGATTGCTAGATCCAAGAATTAGGTAACGCAACAAAAAGCTTTACAAATCATTCAACCGTTTATGAATGTGGAGAATATTGAATATCTGGGTCGCAAAAGCGAATTTGGTATTCAACGTTCGTTCGTATGAATCCGTGAATCTCCACGAATTTAGACGCGCCTAAAGAAGATCGATGTATCTATGTAAATATGTACGTACGTAGGCACATGCTGTATCAATTTTATAAAAATAAAATTAATTGCTGAAAAAATATAGGACATTAACTAGTAGAAGTAGACAAACGTTACCGCCAAGGGGCAGCGTCATTCGCCACGGTTGACCACGCTGGTCAGTACATCGGCTGTCCATATGCAGACAGAATTTAATAGCAGTCGGCCTAACCTTATGCAAAAGTTTAGTCAATGTGGAAGTTGGGCAATATACATATTTGCCTGTACGTTCACCAAATCGTTATTTAATACAAAGATGCAAATCTGTGCTTGGATTTATGCTTGTATGTGTATGTACATACATATATGTATGTATGTAATTCTGTACATTGATGCATTCTTCATCAAACATCCATGGATATGCAAATAGTATGATCGGCTCGCTTCCGTCAACTATTTATTAGAAGATTTTGACGGTTTATGTTGTTGTAATTGCTTTATTATTACTTGCGCGTTTTGTCAGCAGCTTAGACTTGCCTATCTGGTGGTGCATGCTTCGGTGTTGCGCTTGGTTTTGTTGTCGCTGCAAGAAGCTCGCGAAATGCATCAGCAAATTGCAGCCATTGTTTTATCTCTCTTTATCTTCATTATCTTTACGGTTGAGGTGCTACCTCGTAATTACTACGTAATTAATTATAAGGTGTGCTGGTAGACTGGTTTGTGCGCCCACATACATATGTACATACATAAATACATACTTACATATGTACTATGCCTGCATGTGTAGGTGCTCTGTTGTGCCACTGATGATGTTATGCAACAAAGAGAACTTTGGCAGAAATTATTGTTACGCCTTTGAGTAAAGTGCATGGTGCATTTATTATATCGTGATACCTGTACCAATCAAGGAAGTGAGAAGGATCGTCGACTAAATTTTACTAGCGAATGTTCAGCATACATGGAGGAAGAACAAACT
>NW_016193288.1:0-3306 GCF_001687245.7 Rhagoletis zephyria | reverse complement strand
CTTTTCGCGGGCAGGGGGTCGAAAATGCCTATTGCATCATCAAAGCTGTCGTCACAACAATGGTATGTCCGGAGACTAAAACACTCCCCCCGAAGTGGAACCGTGGCCCACCCTGGGACCACTAATCGCATTGCTTCAGGGTGGCGTTCCATATTTCTCATTAACTAAAGTTCCCTCGGTGCACCTGCGTCCAGGTCCCGCTTCTTGACTCTAAGTAAGTATTCTGCATATTTAGCTATGTTCTTCCAGTTAGTTTCGCTATGTAGCATGGCTTGGATGACGTTATCTGGATTAATTGGTCCTACAAGGTCTTGCAGATTATTGCGCTCGGTTTCCCATCTTTTGCATCTGAAAAAAGTGTGCCCGGCATCGTCTTCTTCTGCGTCGCTGTATATGCATGACGGCTCTTCGGCTTTTCCCATTCTATACAGGTATTTGCGAAAGTAACCATGCCCAGACAGCATTTGTGTGACGTAATAGTTTATTTCGCCATGTTCTCTTTGGGTCCACAGTTTTAGGTCTTTTATTAGCCTAGCCGTCCATCTGCCGCGGCTTTCGTTTTGAAACCTATCTTGCCATAGTCTTAGTGTCTCGTCTCTTACTCTTTCCCTTTCGTTGGCACTTGGATTCGTTTGCGCCTTAAACTCCCACATTTTCTTGCGTTCGGCTGCTAGCAGGTCAATGGGAACCGTTCCGCTTATAACTAGTATTGCCTCGCCAGACACTGTACGGTACGCAGAGGCTACTCTTAAAGCTGCTGTGCGATGAGCTCTAGAAAGTGTCTTGCAACGGTTTTTTTTCTGTAGGGTGTCAGCCCAGATCTCCGCTCCGTATAGCAAAATATTCAAGGTTGTGGACATTAGAAGTTTTCTTTTACTTTGGGTCGGTCCACCAATATTGGCCATTAATCTGCTTAGGTAAGCCGTTACCTTTGCTGCTTTTGCGGCTGCATGCTGCATTTGTGCCCAATACGTTAGCCTGGAGTCTAGCCTTACGCCTAAGTACTTTATTACTCTTTGCGTCTTTAATGTAATGCCAGTCACTTTCATGCTCACTTCTAAGGGAATACGCTTCTTGGTTAGGAGTATTACCTCGGTTTTCTCTGCTGCAAGTTTAAGACCGTGTGAGTCGAGCCATGCCTGTGTTCTTATCATAGTCTTGCGGTGATCACTGCGGCAATGTCATCAGCGTAGCCTACTAAATATGTGTCATCCGGCATCTCGAGGTTTAATATTCCGTCGTAGCTGATGTTCCATAGGTCTGGCCCAAGAATGGAGCCTTGTGCTGCGCCCGACGTGATCGTCATTTGCCGGGGTCCATCGGTGGTATGGCACAGTAACTCCCGGCCTTCTGGGTAGCTTCTGACCATGAGTCTAAGGTACGTGGGTATGTTGTAGACTTCTTCTAGTGCGTGTATCATATTTTCCCATTTTGCGGTGTTGAAGGCGTTGCGAACGTCTAAGGTTGCAAGCAGGACTAGCTTTTTGAGCTGGTATGGGGCTTCTACTGTTGTTGTTACGTGTTTTATAGCTCCAATTGTTGATCTACCGGGCCTGAATCCGTACTGTCTTGAGGAAAGTCCGCCACCGCTAGCGATAGCCGCTTCTATTCTAGGTTTTAGCAGCCTTTCTAAGAGTTTTCCAGCTGTGTCCAGCATACAGAGGGGTCGATACGCTGATGATGAGTCAAGGTTTCCCTTTCCTTTGGTGATTAGGACGTGCTGCTGCCTTTTCCAAATTTCTGGGAATATTCCGTTCTTGAGGCAGGCATTGTACATATTTAGAAGCACTTGAGGGCGTTCTGTGGCGATTATTTTTAGGACTTCTGCTGGAATGCCGTCTGGGCCTGGTGCTTTCATGGCCTTTACTCTATTAGTGGCGGACTTGAGCTCTTCTGCGGTAAATGGTGGTATTTCTTGTGGAGCGATGATAGGCTCCATTTCTTTGGTTAATGCCTCATGCGTGGGAAAGAAAAAAAAAACCCGAGAGGACAGACAAGCACTAAAACACTTAATTTTGTTTATTTAAAATTGTGAAAGAATTTGATTAAGGAGGAAAAGAATTGGTTATAAAGTTAAATTTAATAATTTATGGGTCGATTACCAACCACGGTTCGGTTGCCACGCAACTGAAAAGAAAATTTGTATTACGAATAGCAACTATCGTTAGTTGCCTGTAGAGTTAACGATAATCGAAAATTGACAGTACGGCAGCCAGCAAGTGGTTGTAAACAAGCAGTGCTAGTAAAATGAAATTATTAAATTTTATATATGCTAAACTCCATTATTAGCACAAATCGGAGGTAGAAGCTCCGGTTAAGCACAACTACTGCTTTATCGATCACATGTTACATGCATGATGTCGAAATCGTCGATAGTGTAGTGGTAGTGATAACCAGACATTGAACAACCGGCCCTTAATATAACCATTTACAAATATACCTATACTTTGAATACATTAAAAAAAAACATAGTGTGATTCATATTTTTAATTTTTATGCGATACCCAGAGAAAGATTTTACTGTGTGCACTCTTATATAAAATATACAGGAAGCATACTCCCATGTACTGATATATCTTTGTTGACAATTGATTTGGCCGGATAGAGCTTTTTATTCTCAACCTGAGGTATATAAAATGGACAGCAAGATTTAAAACTGGGCACACCTACTTCTGAAGTGACCAATTTGGAAAGGGGTCTACGAGAAAAAAAGTTTGGGAACCTCTGATTTAACTTCACTTTATCGCAAATTTGCTGCAATAGTGACATAACCCAAAAAAACTAAAACCCAAAAAAAAAACACCTTTAAAGCGTTGAATTGACACATGTATACTCTCTTCTTCTTCTTCTTTATTGGCGCTGTAACCGCCTAAGCGATTTTGGCCGAGTCCAAAACAGCACGCCAGTCATTTCTCTTCTGTGCTAACTGACGCCAATTGGAAATGCCAAGTGAAGCCAAGTCCTTCTCCACCTGGTCTTTCCAACGCAGAGGAGGCCTTCCTCTTCCTCTGTTACCAGCATCGCGGCCCGCGNTTCGTTAAATCGTGTGCGATATTCGCCATCACCAATGCGTCAAGGTCCGTAAATCTTTCACAGAATCTTTCAGTCGAAAACTCCAATAGCCGCCTCATCAGATGCTTTCATTGTCCATGCCTCCGCGCCATACATCAGCACAGGCATGATGAGTGACTTATAGAGTGTGATCTTTGTACGACGAGAGAGGACTTTACTTCTCAATTGCCTACTCAGCCCAAAGTAGCACTTGTTGGCAAGAGTGATTCTCCGTTGGATTTCAAGGCTGACATT
>NW_016193287.1:268-3306 GCF_001687245.7 Rhagoletis zephyria | reverse complement strand
AAATGGAATATTCAGAAAAATTGTTCATTGTTATATTGAATATTTAAAACATGCAATGTATGTGGTTGCAATGTTTCTTTTTTGCATAAAAAAACCGTTTGAATGCCGCAGTATAACAGTGTTTGCATACTTAGGTTTGTTCGTGCGGCAAAAAATTTGTACAAATTTGTACGAATTATCACAATTTTTGCCCGAATCGCGTTCGTGCAGACCAAAAAATTATCCAACACTCAAAAATTGTGAGAGCAAAGTGACAGTTCTCTTGGAGAGAAGTTGCAAATTCTTGCTGGAAAAAATTTTGCCAGCAAGAATTTGCAAACACGAAAAACATGTGGTTGTGGCGCATGGTTGCATTTTTGTCTACAATAATTTGAATAAATTAGTTCGTTAAATTTAAAAATTTATAAACACGAGCGATTTTTTTATGAAAAAAGGAAGTAAATACTTGTTGATATAATTAATTTAGTTAATTCTAATGATTTGAACGGAACTCGGCTGAAAAAAATTGTATTCACAATCGGAATGCAATTGCAACCAGAGTCGATTTAAGAAAACCCGACAGCTAGTACGATGAAGAAGTTGAAATGTATATTAAAGAAAGTCAGAACAACAAGAAATATACATGCATATCATGTTTTTGGCCATCCGAAAGAATTTTAAAAATTCTATAAACATTTTTTTATTTTTTTTTTTTAAATGCAACCGTGGACACCAGCTGGCAGGGAAACTTGCAAATTCCTGCAAATTTGCGTTCGTGCAGAAATTTGCAAGTTTCTCAACATGAGAGAGAATTTGAGAGAATTTTTTCTTACTCTCTGATATTTTGAGTGTTGGATAATTCTTGCTGGATTTTCGACGAACAAACCTATTGTATTGATACGTATTGGAAGTCAGCCTATCTTTTACCGTACATCTACATTAAAAAGGTGGTTCTTCGCGCACTTCGGAAATCAAACATCTTCAGAAATTGCCGTAGATCCACAGTAAATTTTTACCGTGGATACAAGGTAATTTTACCGTAGGTCTACGGTAATTTTTACCGTGGTTGTACGGTAATTTGCTCCGAAAATGGTTTACACCATTAACCCATTTACGCCCCAACAAAAACGGTTGAAATTGTATTATATCTAATTTTATTTATGTGAAAAAAAAACTATTTTAAACAAACTTAGGAATTAAAATTAACGAAAAAAGCTTAAAAATTAACTTTTGGGAGTGTACGTTTTTTAGTTCTGCGGGAACTTATGCGTGCTAATTTTTAAAACATTAATTGACAAGGCATAACGTTTTTTTTTTGCATCCTGTACATTTCCATATTATAACCTCACGACACAAAACACAGTTTAGCTGCTTGAGAAACTTGCCTGGGTTATGTCCGTTATGACTTCGGTTTGGATATGCTACGATAGAACCGGATGGGTGCCTTTTTTCGAACAATGTGTCTTCTAACAACTAATTGGTCGAAAAGAATATTCGCTCGACAAAACATGTCGACTCCACCGGTTAGATACACTCATACCACCATTTCTTGCTACGAATATAAACACCTCACATTTTTGATAACAGCGATTTGACAACTCTATATCCAAGATGATCCCATGAGCTTCCAATGATTTTTCCACAATTTATGTCAAAGACTTAGTAATAACCTTCAGAACTTGCTATCGCCCAGTTTTAGTAGCAAAATGTAATCGAAATGTCATTAAGAAATAAATATATCGTCACTAGACACGAATAAAGGCGCGAGCTCAAAAACACTCATAAAAAAACTTCAGCGTCAAATACTCTTAACATACATACTTCGCCGAAGTTTTTCATAAGCATCTTTTTTCGCAAGATTTCTTTACGCGCCTTTTTTCGCCGTCAAAACACTAGCGCGCCTTTATTCGTGTGTAGTGACGATATATACAATAGTTGTGTTTGTTTAAAAATTATCCAGTAACTTGCCAGCAACTCTCCAGTAACTTTATTTCTAAGAATTCGCTCTCATAGACAAAATTTACAAAAAAGTATGCGAACGCTATTCCAGTAATAATTTGCAAGTTTCATGAACAGCTGATAAATTCGCAGGAATTTCCTAATAAAACAATATATTTTATGTTTAAATAGGTTTAGTTTGTGAATTTCAACAATAAAAACCCACAAACAGTTTCCTTATTAGTTTAAATTTCATGCAGCAACATGCGATCAGCTGTTTCGTACTGGCAAAAGGAGTGTTCGCTATGCAACTGCCAGTAAGAATTAGCCAGTAACAAAATCCAGAGAACAAGGTACCTTACTCTCCCAAAGAGAGAAACTTACCAAGTTTTTCGCGAACAGGAATTAGCAAACATTAGCAAGCTTCACTGCCAGCTGGCGTCCACGGTTGCATTTCGAGCATAATAAATTTTTAAAATTATTTCAGGTGGAAACCAAAACAGGACCTAAACGTATATTTCTTCTTATTCTGACTTTCTTCAACATACGCTTCAATTTCATTGTGGAAGTCACTGTCGGATTTCCTATATCGACAGTGGCGTCGAGTGCGTTCCGATTACGAATACAGCTTTTTCAGCCGAGTACCTTTAAAATGTTTGGAATTAATTAAATTAATTGAATAAACGAATATTTACATACTTCTTTCATTAGTAAATCGCAACAAGGTTGTTCATTTTTAAATTTAACGAACTCGTTGATTCAAATTAATGTTGACAAAAATGCAACCGTGTGCCACAATCCTGCTTGCAAATTCTTACTGGCAAACATTTTCCCAGCACGAATTTGCAACTTCCCCTCCAAATGAAATGTCAAAATTGTGCTCTCTCCTTGCAAGTTTTACTGGGTTTTTGGCTAAACGAACACGATTTGGTAACAATTGGTACCAACTTGTACAAATTTTTTGCATAGCGAACACTCCTAAATTCTTACAAGTAAAAAATAATCCAGTAAAATCCAGTAAAAACTTGCAACTTCAACTGTCATTTTTCGCTCTCTCAATTTCCCCTACAAACGCAATTAATAATAATAATAATAGATTGGCGCTTACACATATGTTAGTG
>NW_016193287.1:0-243 GCF_001687245.7 Rhagoletis zephyria | reverse complement strand
CAAACATCTTCAGAAATTGCCGTAGATCCACAGTAAATTTTTACCGTGGATACAAGGTAATTTTACCGTAGGTCTACGGTAATTTTTACCGTGGTTGTACGGTAATTTGCTCCGAAAATGGTTTACACCATTAACCCATTTACGCCCCAACAAAAACGGTTGAAATTGTATTATATCTAATTTTATTTATGTGAAAAAAAAACTATTTTAAACAAACTTAGGAATTAAAATTAACGAAAAAAG
>NW_016193286.1:0-3306 GCF_001687245.7 Rhagoletis zephyria | reverse complement strand
TGTTGTGGATCCAGAAACTTTCAATGTTGTGTGTCCGACATCATTAACCTTTGCTTTGAAAAGTTCCTATAAAAAAGCATAGTGCATAGGGCGACATCTGTAGTGAATAGGGCGAGGTAGATGACATCTAGATGTCGCCCTATGTACTACGTTTGCTACAGCGGAAATAGATGACACGCCATTTCTTTAAATAAAATTAATTGGTGCTCGTTTGTATGTACATACATATGTAAATGCATGTGTGTGCACCTTTCTATTAATATCGTTGAATTTTGAAAGTTTCTGGACACACAACATTGCAAGTTGACAAAAGCGTTGTAAAAATGTAGTATACATAAATGCACTAGCCCAATAAAGCTTGCGTATACAAGTTTTTTTTGTGCAATACAGATTTAAAAAAATGTTTTTGTTTTCATATTCAACAATTTGTAATTAGGTCAAAAAATAGAAAAAAAATATTGTTTGATTGTTTTCGCTAATTGCATATTTCACTCCTTTTTGGAAAAAATTTTAATGAGCAGTTTTGTAGCGCATTTTTTCCATTCAAAGTATGCTCGACAAAATTTGTATATGAATAAAATGCCTAGCACTGACAACAAAAAAAAAACTGCCAAGAATCAACGCTATTTTGCACTTTATTATACTAAAACTAAATACAAACTGCATACTCGAAATTTTTCTAGAAAATATTATTAACTTATACTTTGCCGCTCACTTTTTAACCGACTTCACAAAAAGGAGGAGGTTATCAGTTCGTCGGAATATATATATATATGTATATATATATTTTTAGCTGAATTTCATGGACGCTAAATTTCTCAATGCGCTCAGGGACTAGGGATAGTCTAGCTTCAAATTGTATAAGTGTCATCTGAAATTTTATAAGTATTTGTATTCTCTCATAACGGTAGTTTTTACGTATGTTTATATCTGAAAAAAAAACCTTTTGCAGATCATATTTGCGGAAAGAGCTAAAGGCAATTTGGATGTTACCTTTACCATGATCCGATATGATAAGACCATTTATTTTGTAAAGCGTTTTTCTGCGATATGAAATGCTCGAGCTCAAAAAAAATACCTCAAGTGTAGTAGTTAGATAAGTACGCATCGTTCCCACATTGCATATACCGTCTAGACGTTGAAATTTGGCTACAAATTCTTGACCTTAAGCTCACTTTATCAGTGCAAAAACTCAGTTTGAGCTTAAGCTAACTTTTATGCATGAGACCCATTGTCCCACCGTGTCTAAGGTAGTTGAAACCGGAGCTATCGCCCCATAAGTCACTACTGACCTTAGTTTCATACTATTTTTAATATTCGTTATTATTTTTTTATGGGACTTACAGTGTACTTTTGGAAGGCCAGGAAGTAATGAGCTACAAAACTGTATACCCAAAAGTTTTTATGAAAAAAGTTTCATTAATGCGGGTTTTGTTAAAGAATAAACTATATGTAAAAAAAAAGGATCAGTACAGCGCCATCGTCTTGAACTTAAACGTATGTAGAATACGTGATAATAATAGAAAGGAAGAATAGGTTAGAAACTGTACATTCCTTTTTTATTTTATTGAATTGGATATTAAACCCATTTCAAGCTGAATATTTCCTAAAACTCGTTCGTTTGACACCCATATTTTAATATTTCATGCAGTTACTTCTACATAATTTAAATAAATTCGGCTTTTTAAATATATGGCAAAATATTAAATATTAAACATATTTTCAAACAGTTAAATTTAAATCTTAAAACAGGTGGCAACCTTCCTACATGTAGTTTAGAAAAAAATATCTTCAAAGCAGTTTCGATTGATATCCATATTGAAGTAATTCATTTAGCCTATGGCATACATTGAATTTAACTTTGTAAACAGGTGGCAACTCCCTTTTAAATATTTTCGAACCATAATCTCTTTCATCTGACACTTATATCGGGATACATATTTCAATTTTCTAATGGCCTTAATTTAAATTATTTTGCAAACGGGTGGCAACGCTCTCAAGACAGCTGCGGATTGTGACCTGCACACTTCGTTTATGTAATTTCCGTCAGACGCCTCCGTGGGCTGAAGTTTCGAGTGCTCTCATGTATTCCGATCACAGTTAGGTGTTTGTGCCATTAGAAGAAACCTAAGTTACACAAGCTATCCGCAGACCCATCTGTTCAATGAAAGCAAATATTTAGCAAGAAATTCTAGCAACGAGAGGATTTTGTGTTTTGCCCAGCTGTAGTACCTCGAAGTCTCTCAGTCATTGCTGAGCGAAATATACACCAAATTTTATACGACGGGACTGTTATAGCTTAGCTTATTGCGGAGCGAGTAGTACTGAGGAGTTTGGACAGTTTCTAGCTAAATGGTCAGATGTCTCATTACCAGGAAATCGCGATCTATGTATATCTATATATGTAGTTTGGATGTTGTTAGAGTGCTGACCAATTTCTTGGCAGTTACTGCAGCTATTTAAGCTCCTAAGTATCTATCCATCTATTTTGCACCCACCATACAGTCGATGGGCTTCGGGATTGCAAATACCGAGGCGTATTCTTCAAGAAAAAGGGGAAGAAGATTGTCGACCTAGACCCCAGATACTGACTTTCTTTCATTTTTGGAGGCATACCTAAAAATGTCTAAGTCCGCCCTGAATATTGGGTTTATAGCCAGCGCCCGACTTCAGGCAACTCAACATTGTAGTACCCCTTCGGCCAGGCAATTTTATCCTGTGCATCCTCTACAAGTTGTTTTGAGGACCTTACAGTGGATAAGGGCATTAAGTAACGATTCGAAGTAGTGATCTTTTAGATTTCATTCAGCATAACTTTGTAAAAGAAGCTAGAAATATGACTTTCAAGCCGTCGTACTTAGTCCTGCCGATATTCCCTTACATTCACACAACTTCCCTTTTAAATCCAAGTAAACACTTTAAGTTCATTGCAACAGCACGAGTTTTTGCATTCATAAATCTAGGATTCCAATTTCTACAAAAATGTGCCGCGCACACGAGATAAACAAAAAGCCCACCGCCAAAAAAAAAAAAANGCAAACATAAGACCAACGCCGCCACCGTTCGCCGCACCAACGAAAGTCCATCGAGACTCGTGTCAACGCAGATAAATTCACTTTCAATACCACGGAGCAGTCATTTGCGTCGGTGTATTTGACTGCGTTGGGGGGGCCACTGGGCATTCAATGTCACTGCATTGTCAATGTCGCACAACTGCTATAGGTGATTGTGGCCGTACTGGGATTTATGTAGTGTAGCACAACTAGTGTCCGTCTGCGTCTAACTTCCGTACGATAGTGAATTTAG
>NW_016193285.1:0-3306 GCF_001687245.7 Rhagoletis zephyria | reverse complement strand
TATTTTATTTTATTTTATTTTATTTTATTTTATTTTATTTTATTAACTTGATTTAGTTTAGCAGCCAGGGAAAATATTTTTGCTTTTTAACAGACTTCAAAAAAAGGAGGAGGTTATCAATTCAGCGGAATAGTTTTCTTATGTACATATGTTCCGGCATAACTTTGGACCACGAGAACCGATTTCGAAATTTTTTTTTATCGGAAAGGGGTACCTCAAGGGATTTGATCATTTGATCACAAAGAAATTAATGGTTGTCCTGAATTTTTATATGAGAATTAAAGTCGGTTGTGTTTTTGCTTAAAAATTTCTTGTTCTTAAAATATAACCTGGGGGGATACTCTGTAATGCGATATGAGTATCTGAAACTCTCCATATGCATTGTAGCCTTTTAGACGGGCACATATTTGTTGACTATACCCATGTGATCCTCCGATAAGTAATATGGCGCACCTGATCTAAAATCGAATGACTTTTTAACGAAAACATTTCAAGAGAGTGCAGACAGAGAAATGTGATTTATGTCCTTGTTAGCCANACATATTTGCACATACATATGTACGTAAATAAAGGGTTGCGATTCGTGCATGCCTCAGAACATAAGGGGTGAGTTTTTCTCTGAGAAATTCGATAAGTATACTGCTCGTGCAGAAGTCGTGCTACAGTTTTAAGCCGACTCCGAACGGCGATTGTATTTTATGAGAAGCTGTTTTCTAAATTACCCAAATTTAATAAAACTTTATCATCAATATCTTCACGCCATATGTTGAAAAAGAAAAAAAACAAAATAGCAAAAGATTCATTCATATATTTAAAACGAAAAATACTGTTTTAAAATAAAAATTCTAAAATTTTACAAGGGTAAATAAAAAATATGCCAACTTTCACAATGACTGGAAACTAGGGAATGTTTTCAGTAAGGAATTTCCTAGGCTTTTTCTATGCATATCGTGTAAAATACAAAAAAATAAAAATGGTAAAACTTTACAATAATATTTTTTTTAATTACAGCAGTTATTATAAATATTAGTGGTCGAAATTCCTTCCAAATTGATTGGTAGGAGATATTAAAAAACAATCGAAAAATAGTTACCGCACTTCTCATCACACGCGTTTGCGCGTTACCGGACTTAACTCATTGCTGACTCGATGAAAGCTATTCATAGTATAAAATTTATTGGCGCTTAAACTAAATCATTATTTTATTCTGAAGATTTTGTCGTAGTCCGAGAGACCAACAAAAATACTTAAGGGTTAATAGAAGCAAGTGAAGAAGGTGGTTGGTTTCATGTTGGGTGTCTTTATGTATATTGGATACCAAATATAGTTTAGAACCAGGGTAGGTCACAATTTAACCTGATACAATATCGAGACATTAATTTCGCCAGTGTAACGGGCAATACTCGATGCAGCTGATGCTCATCGTCTGTCATGAGAGGGGGTTCAACTCCGATGACGGCATTCGGAGAGTCGGTAAAAGAAGTGGTTGTGTCTCGGTGAATGTGGCTCAAGACCCGTCTGTACAAAGAAAGTTTGCATCTTTTCAATGAGTTCGAATAGGGGCTAGAAGGCAACTCTGCTTCCAGCAAGTAACCGTGAAGACTAGCTATGTTGCTTTGGCAAAATGAGAACTGATATTATTAATGTGCTTTGATATGTTAGTTATTTCATACACTGCATATCACTTGTCCCGGGTGAGTAAACTGACGCTACATAATCGAGAACCATTGTCAACGACGTTTCTTTGTTGTAGTGGCTCTGTACTCTATGCACAATTGCGGGAAAGGTCAGAGAGGTAGACGGTTTACTTTTAAACAAGGATACATGATTCCAAAGTTACCACCGGATAATAACTTACAGGGTAACGACAATGGCAGCACTTTCTAGAAAGGAAATTTACAGTATTGTTGGGTCCTACTCCGGAGCGAAATAAGAGCAGTAGACATCAAAGATTTATCGCAGCGATGTAACCGTCAAAGTCAGAGGTAGAGGCGGAGAAGGTAAACAGCGACAAGGAGATGCAGGAAGAATTTGAGCAGGTCGAACCGATGCACAATGTGAGACTGAGTAAAAACAACTTTGAGTGATCAAATTGAAGTTTTGCGCCTCTTTTTTGTAATAGAGGTCAATACTTTCACTAAAAATTTCTGCTATACGTGACCCTTATATTTGCACTTAAGTATTTTAGTCAAATTATTTTATAATCAGGTAAAAAGTAAGACAAATTTCAAAAATCTTGAATTTTTCATGGACTATACCCTTCAAGTTCGGCATAGTTCGGTTATAACTAAACTAACAAAATGAGCGTACATACTCATAAAACAAACCTAAAAAATAATATCTTGCCAATTTTTTTGCCCAAAGGCATCTTTTTTAATTTAAGTGATATATTGCACAAGGAGCTTTGTGAAATTTGCTTGAGTGAGATAAAAGTGAAAAGCCATAATTAAGATTTATGAACTTGAAATTTGACATGCGTGCTAAGAAAAACATAGGCTTCCACATTGGCTGTAGAGAACTTGTTCCCACTAGTGTAAAGGGTGACTAGTTTCGAACTATCTATAAAAAAAAAAAACTCAGTCTATACAAGGTGGCCCAGTGATAACTGATTTTCTTTTGAGCGGTGATAGGGCAGGTATAGACGAGCAAAAAATTGTACCGGAGGTGCGTTATAAAATGTAACATTGGGGAGTTATAGGGTTAAGAAGGTGTTCGGCAGTAGTTCTAAAAAGAAAATTCTGACGCCTAAACCAAAAACCCTAATGAAAAACGACCTAGGGAGCTTTATTAGCAAATTATATTAGCTTTTTTTTGAAAATAATATTTTGGGGTGGTTTGTTAGTTTTTAAGGAAATCTGGGTATTATAAAATTAAAAATTTTGACCATTGTTTTATTTTGGCGGCTTTTTGGTATAAAAAAGGTCGTATTAACCTATATTTTTAATGTTTTTTTTTTTCAAAATCTCCATGGAATTTCCTTCAAATTTGCCGAACATATGACATAAATTTTTTTTGGTTTTACTCCAGAAAAAATACGGGTATATTTTTAAAGTACCTTATTCTCAATACAGATGTTTTTACTAGTCTCTTTGGGGATAGCTCGGAACTAGTCCCCTTTGACACTAGTTGGAACTAGTTACGCTTAATCATGTTGAAGCTTATATTCTTCTTAAAAATCATGCCAAGTTTCATGTTGATAAATCTAAAACTTGATTGATAAAATCTCACACTGTGAAATGGGCGGCTTTAGAGGGGCATACACTTTATCGCTGCCGGGTGATGAGGTTAACGTCATTGTAGTAGAAT
>NW_016193284.1:0-3306 GCF_001687245.7 Rhagoletis zephyria | reverse complement strand
TCCGGCGCCGAGGAGACGTACTGCGGCGAGTAGATGTTCAGATCCACCCCCTTGTCCACGGTCTCGCTCTTGTTGAGCCCGTAGATAAGCATAAACTTTCCCTGCGCCGTCTTGAGCGTGTTGTCGGTCTTTGGGTAGAATAGCGCCTTCGAGGCCGCCGTCACCGCCGTCTCGCTGCTCACGCCGATGTGCACTGGAATCCGGTCATTGGTGCTGGTGCTCCACAGGCACAGCGAATCCTCGGAGATGTTATGGTCAAAGTCGCAGGTCGCCGGACAGTCAGCTTCATCTTCACCCGTTTTGCAGTTTTTATAGAAGTCGCACACCTCATCGTCGTCAATGCAGGTGTTGTCATTGCAGACGAACTGACTTTGTAGTAGGCAGCCCTTGCCGGGCTTCGGAGTGGTGCCATTGCCGTGGTGGTGGTGCGGATGGGCGCCGTGCAGCTTACAGGCGGAAGTGAACGATATATCGTCAATGCTGATGAAGGTTTTCGTGGTGATGGTGTCTGGGAAATCAAAAATAGTTTAAAACCATTCAGCAACCAATCAATCTACTCACTAATTTTCCCACTAAAGACAATCTGATAGGGCAGCCTGTTGAGCAGCGGCATCGAGAACCGCTTCCACACGTACGTGTCATTCGGACTGGTGTCAATGGAGCTGAGCAGCTTCAGGTCGGTCGTTCCCTGTACCTTCTTCTCAACGCTGAGCGTGCCCACGCCGTTCATCATGTACCAGAAGCGNTCTGGGAAATCAAAAATAGTTTAAAACCATTCAGCAACCAATCAATCTACTCACTAATTTTCCCACTAAAGACAATCTGATAGGGCAGCCTGTTGAGCAGCGGCATCGAGAACCGCTTCCACACGTACGTGTCATTCGGACTGGTGTCGATGGAGCTGAGCAGCTTCAGGTCGGTCGTTCCCTGGACCTTCTTCTCAACGCTGAGCGTGCCCACGCCGTTCATCATGTACCAGAAGCGGAGGTGGCAGTTGCCGCTGCTGTCCGGGTCAAAGAGCGGACTGCTGAAGGCAGAGCTGGCGTCCACGGTCACCTGACTGAAGGCCGCCCCGGTGAGCATCATAAAGTGGCCCANGAGGTGGCAGTTGCCGCTGCTGTCCGGGTCAAAGAGCGGACTGCTGAAGGCAGAGCTGGCGTCCACGGTCACCTGACTGAAGGCCGCCCCGGTGAGCATCATAAAGTGGCCCAGCTGGTCGTCGGTGGTGTGGTCGATGAGCGGGCCGATGAAGCCGCGCGTTTCGTAGCCGGCAAAGCGCTTCCACTTTTTGTCCGACAGATCAAGGTCGCACGTGCCAGAGGTCTTCTTGCCGCCCTCAAAGCTGCAGCGGAAGCTGTCAATCTTGTCGCAGTTCAGCTCATCGCTGTTATCACCACAATTGTCCTGCGAAAAGGAGAAACAGTTGCCAGAGAGAAAACTTTAAACACAGTAACTCTTACCTGGTAATCACAGAGCTGACTGGGCGGAATGCACACCTTCGTGCTGACACAGGTAAAGTAGCCCTTCTTCTCGCAGTTGGTGAAGTTGTAGGGCGCCAGGGCGCAGTTGATGAGTGCAGGGTCGCGAATCTTCACCGTCTCGCTGACGTTGTTCTGTGCATCCTTTGCGCCGGCAAACTGCAGCCGCCAGCCCATCTGGTGCTCGCCAATGAAGATGCGGGCGCCACTCCAGTGGCCGTAGTGCATCGACCCGGAGCGGCTGGAGGCAAAGAGGCGACTGAGCAGCGTCCGGTTGCGCCGGTCCACCTCCAGCAGGGACAGCTCCAGCGACTCGGCCGCCGAGGCGACGTAGTAGCTGAAGGAGAAGGTGCACCCGCCCCCGGAGTGGCCAAAGGCAACTGAGTTGAGGTAGGCGGTGGAGCTGACGCCGTCGCGCAGCTCAGAGCGGACGACGCCGTCTACGCCGATGGCCCACGACAGTCGGCCCTCGCTGCTGTCACGCCACCCACTGAGGAAGCTGCTCTCGCCGCACTGGCTTTCATCTGCCCCGTCATCGCAATCTCGGTAGAAATCGCAGCTGATGATGGGGGGAAAGGGTTAGAAATTAGTTTTAAAAACATTTCAGCTACTTACACTTCATTTCGGGGAATGCACAACGCAGTGTCACAGTTGAACTGATCGCCCGGACAGTAGCCGGGCTTCTGCGTGGTGACCGGGTAGGGCGTGTAGTTGGGAACGGTGACCGCCGTCTTCGGATCGGCGGGCGTACAGGCCGAGGTGAAGCTGAAGTCATCGAGGCCCCAGATGCCGTAGGTGTCCTTACCGGGCACCACTTCGACGACCACGTAGAAGGGCGTGGCAGGCGTGTCAATCAGCGGCACCTCCAGTCGCTCAAAGGTGTGACTGCGCACGTCTGCCACTTGGGCGTACCGGAAGAGCGCCCCCTCCTCGCTGAACTTGATGTACACGTTGAGTGTGCCAATCTGCGAGCCGGTGTTGGCGCCCATCACCAGCGCCTTACTCTGGTAGGTGAAGTAGAGGCGCAGTGTGCAGAAGCCCTTGGTGTGGTCGGCCACCATCAGCGGACTCTCCACTCGTCCCACCGCCTTCTGCTGGTTCCACAGGCACAGCACGTGGCCAAACTCATTGTTGAGCGTGTGGTCGCGCTTGATTCCGTAGGCGTAGTCATCGAGGTCGTCCACTGCTCCCCAGCGCAGGCCGTTCAGCGCTCCCAGTGTGGGCGATGACTTGTTCTTCTGCGTGTTGAGGTGTGGTCGAATCAACCAGTTACAGGTGCCCGACTCAAAGTCGCAGCGAAGAGGGGCGCGAGTGTTCGCATCGCAGTACTTCGCAGACTCATCCCCGCCGCAGTCATCCTAGAAAAGAAGACTTGCTGAAAAGTGTTTTTGAAATTAAAATTCAAAAAGTGTCTTACATTGTAGTCGCAGAGCTGCAAAGTTTACAAAAAAGTTTTCAAGTTATAAAATTATAAAGAAAATCTTACAATCTCTTACCTTATCCTCGCCAAAGCAGAACTTGCGACCCGAGTCACAGGCGTACTTGTTGGAGGCCACCCCACAGGAGAACCGGTCCGGACTGGCCACCACCGCCGGCATGCACATCTGCTGGAAGAAGTGCAGCTCGTCAATGGCCACCGCACCGCCGCCCTGGCGAATCTTCAGCCGGGCATTGATCTGCAGTTTGAACCGCCCCCTTATTCGGCCCACATTGAGCACCGGCGATGACCAGTAGCGCATCTGGTCGGCCTGCGTCGCCTCCTCGCGGTAAATCTCCACGCCGAGCGGGTTGTCCGGCCGCAGGATGTTGACGCGAACCAGCGCCTGGC
>NW_016193282.1:0-3307 GCF_001687245.7 Rhagoletis zephyria | reverse complement strand
TGTAGATTTGTTTGCCTGTGGTGTATGCGTGTATGGTTGCAGCATCACAAAAATGATTTAGGCTGTAGAAATTTGTGAATAAGTATTTGCTTGTGCAGTTATAAATCTGAAAAAATTTAGTAGTTTAACACTTAGCCTAGCGACAATGAGAGCCTGGGACAATCTTACCCCGAAACAAACCAAATAGTACCTAAATAATTGCCTTAAATGTATATATAAGAAAACACATAAAGGGCCGCTAAGAGGGAATCCGGGCCCGGTACTAAATATGTATGTGGCCGGGTCGTTCATCGCACCCCAAAAGGATTTTTCATCTACTTTTTAATCAAATTTATATACTTAGCAAAACCTTTTTATCTTCGTACTTAATTCCCGAAAAATCCGCGCCCCTGAAAACACCAGGCCCCGGGGAATACCAATTAGCCTTTCTTCTTTTTTAATATATAAGGGTTAAGATTCCTCTCAGCATAACTACCTGACGCGCACATAAGCGGAATCGGCGTTGCATAAAACTATTAAAGTTATAGAGGAGTCTTTAAAAATAAATATTTCGTAGTTGGTACTATTCTTAATATCAAGTAGGCTTTTAATAATGTGGTACCACGGGCGATAGTAAAAGCCCTTACTAAGCTAAGAATAAAAAAAAACTTAGTTAGAACCGCCGTGGTGTAGTCGGGCAGAGCTTTTTCCGGCGTAGGCAGAGTAGCCGCGCCTCACAGGTGGGCGCTATATCTCCCCTTCTTTCGATCGTCCTGATAAACGACTCTTAAAGGAGCAGGAATGCAGGGAATATTAGGATAGGAAATAGGATTTTAGACAAGCCACCGCAGATTCATGGAACTTCATAAATTTAACGTTGGAAGGTTTAATAAGCGATTCCAATCCCAAACCCAAAGTACTTAGCTATATTTTTCCGTGGATCTTGTCAACCTCAACAACAAAGGCACCAGCGGGGCTTTTTCCAGCCTAGAGAAGGCAGCAAAAGAGGTTGGTGTTACAAACGAGGAATGAAAACTCAAAATACCTCTTCAATAATGGGATGAAGGATGTTCTTATTATTGAATTATTCTGTATAAACTCACTGTTGTGAATACGCTAGAAACTCGGTTCAAGGACACACTAGGTTACGTTAGGTCGAAGTGGCTGCCTGCATCCTACATGGTAGTAAAGAGGCACCGTTATCGTTATCGTTTGAGTTTTTTGCGTCCTATCAGCTAAAAATATGTAGAACCAATTGGCGATTTTAAACCCCCACAAGAATTATTGCGTACCTGCAGGTCTTAGGCCCGCCAGACACTCAGGGGTATAATGTTGAAATGAATGTGTTATAGACCTCGCTAGGGCAGTGCAGTGATAGAGCTGAAAACTTTCAATTTCTTCCACAAGACGGTAAGATGAATGAGTGAGTCGGAATTTATCGGGTAAAAATTGGGCCAGATTTATCTGGATGTCCTAAAAGTGGGCTCTGCACATGTACATTAGAGTGGTCCTCAAAAAAGCGCTTTGAGCGCTCCCTAAATATTTTTTGATTTCAAAATAAAAAATATGGGTATATTTTTTTCGGTATATAACAATCCTAGGGGGTGGCGGCATTAAAAATCCGACCTTATTTTTCTACATACATTTTTGGACCACTTTAATGTACATGTACATAAATTTACAAATTTAATGAAATTTATATTTAAAAAAATGGTATAATATAACGAAATAAATAAAATAACGCCAACACAAAAACAAGATAACAACAATTTAATAAAATTAAAAAAGTTAAAAAAAACATTTTAATTAATTTATATATATATTAATAAGTTAAAAAAAATCATAAAATAAGTTTCTTGAATAAAATTTAAAAACAAAAAAATAAGAAGAAAAGGAAAATTAAATAAAATAAGTTGGTAAAACTTACGTAAAATTAAAAAAAATATATGTGTGCATATATATATAAAGAATGACATTTGAAAACTTAGTGAAAATTAAATAAAAAAAAAAAATTTAAATAACGAAATTAAGAAAATAAGTTTTCAAGAATGCAATGAAATTAAAAGAAAGTAAATATACTTATATGTGTAAATTAATTTTAAAACCCTTAAAAACAACAAAAAATAAGCTTCTAGAATTTAATTAAAATAAAAAAATTAATATTTTTCTTTTTAAAACAATAAAATTTTTAATATTAGAAAAAATAAATAAATTCAAAAATAATCCCGCTAGCCGACGACATGTATGCAAGTACATATACACAAAATAAGTTCCCTAGACTGCAATAATATTAAAAATAAAATTAAAAATGAAATAAAAAAATAAGTATATACAAAAAAAATTTAAAAACCCGAAAAAGCATAAACTAAGCTTCTAAAGTTTAATGAAAATGAAAAAAAATTTATATTTTTCAACAATTTTATAATGAGCTCGAGGCCATTTTTTAAATGAAAATTTATTGTGGAAAAGCAACAATAATTTGAAAAATAATTTTAAAAAATGGCCTCGAGCTCATTATAAAATTGTTGAATATAATTGTTGAAAGGCCAAAAAAATAACAAAAAACAAATTAACATTTTTCTTTTTAAAACAACAAAATTTTTAATATTAGAAAAAAAATTTAATTCAAAAATAATTCCGCTACACGAAGATTCGAACCTCGTATCACCCGAATGGCGTGCCAGTGCTATATTAGAGCGCGGTTACCCACGAACGTGCACTTAGCGTACGTAAAGGTACGTAGAAATATATCAAGTTTGCTGTTGATAGAAAGAGAGAAAAGAAAAGTCTACGCCACGGTCATGCGGTGGTATGTAAGCTGCGCTCCTCTCGAAACGTCTCAGCTCTGCTCGGCCTCGGTGTTTACTTACACGTGGGATTTTAACGTGGCGAACTTAGAATTAATGGGCGACCTTAACCAGTGATGTCCACCAGACAGTGGCGCCATAGAATAAGATAGGACGCATAACTGCTGGATGATGCACCGATTGCACTATTTGAGATTTTAAAAACGGGCATAAATGGCGTTAACCGACTTTCTTTCCCGCATTTAAACGATGCTCAGCCAAATAAGTTTTCTGTCCAAAAGGAGGAAACCATCTCGATTTAATTCGGGTGGTGTATTCCTAAACCCCTCGGATGTATGGAGCAAGTAACTCCTTTAGCTCTCTATATTAAAAGAATGTTATAAAAACACAACTACTGAGAAAATTTGCTTCCTGATCCTTAAGTACACTTTTACAAAATCAACAAAAATCAACGGCAAGTGGGCCCACTGTACGCCCAGCTCATTATATCTATTTAGTTATATATTTTTGCAATTGTACGC
>NW_016193281.1:0-3307 GCF_001687245.7 Rhagoletis zephyria | reverse complement strand
GCCCCACTGACAGCGACTAAATGGCGGAATTGTCATTTGTTTATAAATATTGTGCGAATGTGACAGGCCGCTCGCTCGCTCGTTCGTTCGTGCCGCAACCATTTTTGGTCAAACAGGCAACGAGCAGCTTTTATTTTATTCTAACTTCTAAACCTTTTTTTGGATTTTTTTTTTTTGTTTTTAATGATTTTTAATGGCGATTGCTGCTGCATTTGGGTTTTATTTATGCAAAATATTGCATTTAGGCGAAACCAAATAGGTAGTCGTCTCATCATTAGACTCGCTGACAAAAGGCAAATTAATGCAAACAAACAATTAACGGTTGACATTTGTTAAATACTTTGTAAATTCTATCGCTACTGTTTGCTTAAATTTGCTTACATTAGTACGTTTGGCTGGCTGCTCGTTTTATTGTTGCATTTATTGAAACTTTTTATGGAGATTTTCTTGATAAGCTTGACATTATGTTAATTGCTTTAGCGTTCTAAGGTAGCAGCATACCGGGCTATTGAGCGGAGCATCTGCTGAGTGTTGGCATTTTTAGCGGAGCGATGCTGGCGCGTATGAGCTATAATTGGTGCGGGAAAGGATTGCGCTGATGAATTGAATATTTGTGTAATTTTACTAAGTCGTCCAATGAAATTATGTGGGCGCCAGTTCCAAAATTGCAAAAAAAAAATACTAGGGAGCTCAGAGTAAGTCTTAGCTATGTAGAAAGCTACAGTTTTAAAGCTGGAAATGAGAAGGTCTGGAAATAGAAACCAACGGGCCCTAGTGCAAAGCCCTTCCTCTTACCTCTACTCATCTAAGGGCAGCACTCATGTGACTTGAGCTTATAAATATAAGGGCGCGGCGTAAATGCTACAATAATTTACATTGTATTTAGATTCACTGTGCTTACAAGAAGACATCAGCAGAAGCTGGGTAATTATTTGAAAATATGAACTTCCTTTCCGAGAAAAATATCAGATCAAAAGGATTTATTAAACCACAATAATTGAGAAAAAGTCGCATCCCTTTGAAGATAGTACAGCAGGCGGGTACTCAACTCTCAAGTAAGATGGACGCATATCTTTATCCCCAAAAAAAAAACTTAGAATAGGCTAATGGTAGACATATTTACGTGGTAAAGTGAATTTAGAGCTAACGTAGTTTCCGGCATAACACCGGAGCTAAATACTTGAATCGGTTTAGAAACGGCTAGTTGAAGTTATTTTCAGTATTTAAAGTCAACGAAAATTCTTGCCATGATTTTTTTGTTGTTTTTTAATTTTTAAAAAGCTTTGAAAAACTCTTCCCACCGGATGCGCTTTGCTCACGTCCACTTTAAACCGGTAGTAGATATCTCCTTTGTCGTCGCATGCAGAGCTTTTTTATGCATTCCGCACAACTTGTTTAGATGCACACGCGATGAAAGCTCTCTCTGGGCATCACTACTTTAAATGGGTCCCCATCAAAATACATACCCTGTGAGAAACTTTCCAAAGCTTTCTGGAGATTTTATATGATCGCTCGCCATGCAAAAGCTCTCTCGGGTCGTTTCTGCTTAAAATACTATTAAGCTTTTTATAGCTTTCTAAATATTTTCTATCGACTCGCACCAAGTGAAAACTCTCCCTGATCGACACTACTTTAAACCAATATTGACCAAAAACATATCATTTGTAATAAGCTTTTTAAAGCTTGCGAGAGAACTTTCGCCGATGTGCGTAAATTAAAAGCTTTATTTTCCCCTCGCCAAATCGATCAGCACATGATCACTGATTTATACCACCCGGAAGGGCAGAGAGAGTTCTGATTTAACAAAATGTACAAAAAGCTCAAAAAAGCTCTGCACGCACTGACAGGTTGTACGTTAAGCTTTGGCAAACCGTTGCAAAATTCTACAGTGAGAGAAAGAGTTTTGAGTGAGAGAAAGTAGTTTAATCTATGATTTTTTCTTGCTCATGAAAAATTGAATATTGTGTTTATTTAAATACTATTTACCAAATAAGAATATAAAAATAAGTGCGCTTTCACAATTTGTTGGTACACAAGTTTTATTGTCTGAGTTTTGCCAGCACTGAAATTTCAAAATCAGCAAAACGGCATTTGCGAAAATTAAGAAAATGTCCTTATCTCAGATTGACACTTTTTTCCACCATTTATCCCCAGTAATCACACGTTTTTTGCTTAAAAAACTCCTACACTGTGAAAAAAAAGTCCACTCTTTCGTATTCTGTTTAACTGGTGTGCCGTCGGCCAGTCGGTGTCTAAAATAATATTTATTTTCCTCTAAAATTTTTAATCACATTTTGCACTCTCGACAAATCGCTTGTCGCCTGCCAGCCAGTCCAGTTCGTTCCGATCATCTTGCTTGTGTTTGTTGTCGTAATTATAATGTCGAACACTGATTTGAACGCTTCGGCTGGAGAATGTGGCGAACATGCAAACATGTCACACACTAAACACGAACATGTGTACAATAAAGTAATACATAGCAACAACAACAACAACAACAACAGCAAACGAGCCAACAAAGGCAATCTTAAAAGCTGTTACTTGAAAAAGTGCGTTTCTGAGTAATAGTTTGGAGACCATATGACCAACTATCGATAGGTAGAATTGAACGCGTTCAAAAAGTATTTCTGAAATTCGCACTGCGTTCGCTGCGGTTTGAGGCTCCTGTTCCATCCTATGGCTCGCGGCTAATGCTGATCAATTTAAGTACTTTAGAAAAGAGAAGAACAGTTCTTTCATTATCGTTCACTTATAATATAATTAGTGGCATCATTGACTGCCCAATTTTGCTTGAGCGGATAAGCTTTAATGTTCCACAAAGAAGTCTCCGAAATGTTTACCCTTTTTACGGAGAAAGCTTCAAAACTAAATATGCAAGTAATGCTCCGATTTCTCGAGCACTTCGGGAATTCAATGCATTATCTAACACGCATCATCTAGACTTTTCTTTGCCTAAATCGGCTTTTATTAAAGTCCTTAATTTAATTGCTTGATTTGTATTTTATTTGGCATTATCAATTATTACTATATAATATATTTTCTAGTCTGTAAGGTACATTGTACTGTAGATTTAAACATAAATAAATAAATAAATAAATAAATAAATAAATAACTGCAGTGCTACAACTTGTGGCGCATTATCTCGGACAACGGCGACATTGTGGCAACAACAACAACAAAAGCAAACACCGAAAAACAAGACCAACGAACAACAGTAAGTGCCAAAAGTACATAGACAACAACAACAACAACAACAACAACAGCGTCATCAGTGCGCTCGCATGCAGCCGTTTGCATGCCACACTTG
>NW_016193280.1:0-3307 GCF_001687245.7 Rhagoletis zephyria | reverse complement strand
TGCCATAAAAAAATAGATTAAAAAAAAATATTTTTACCACGATTGTTTATTAGGAAAAATTGAAAAAGCAACAAAGTCTAAGCGGTAGAAGTTATAGCAGCTATTTCGGAGATCACCACATCTCTTCATCAGACTTCTTTTTTCTAGACTTCAGCAGGGATCGAACCTGCGAATTCGATGTTCAAAGTCAGAAGCGTTAACCACTGAGCTATGTACATCCCGGCATCAGCAGGGATCGAACATCGAATTCGCAGGTTCAAAGTCAGAAGCGTTAACGTTAAGTCTAGAAAAAAGAAGTCTGATGAAGAGATATGGTGATCTCCGAAATAGCTGCTATAACTTCTACAGCTTAGACTTTGTTGCCTTTTCAATTTTTCCTAATAAAAAATCGTGGTACAAAGCTCAATAAAAATATTAAAAATAAAAATGTTAATAAGCCACAATAACAGTGACAAATACATAGTTTAGGAAGAGCCTGCCTGAAACTATACAAAAAAGCAAATAAGCAAATGGACAAGTATTTCTTCCCATATATTTGTTTCTGTTTGTTTTGTAATGCAATTAGATTTTTCAGTTTGTTATTTATATTTAAATTGTAATAATTATTCCTACATACATTGATCTAACTTTAAAAATCTTAACTACCACCAAGCGGCCTCGAACCTGCGATCCCAGAACCAGAACCAGTAGTCTGCACGTAACGGCACAGCCGACATTTGTAAGAAAAGCAATTAATTGCGTTTTATGTTAGGCTTTGGCAATTCGAAGGCAGATGTCGCTGAACGCTTAAGTTCTTCGAAAATGACGAACTGGTCGGCACATACTAGTTTATGAACTAGTATTTTTTCTAACTGGTTTGGGTTTTCACTGCAGGGTTGCTGCGCTGTCTAACAAAGTAGCTGAGACGACTGCACGCATTGCTTCGTTGGAGGCGAATATGAAAAAAGCAGAGTCGGATATTGAAAGCTTGCAATTACAACTAGCAAGAGCGCTACAAAACAAACCCGCTCCGGACCTTGCTGCTGATGCTGTTGCGTTTGGGATACCGTTTTCAAAAGGGGAGAATCTGAAGGGTATATACAACCAAGTTTGTGCCTCAATCGACTTTATATCTCCTCAAAATCGCGATATATTTCGAACGAAGCCCTCCTCTACCAGCCGCAACAGCGCTATTGTGATAAAATTTCACTCACCGCTTGATCGTAATCGAACTCTACGTGCCTTTGGCGAGTACCGTAGACGAGTTAAGTCCGCGGTCGGCATAAGGGGGTCGGCATATTGGTTTTGATGGTACATTTCATATTTTTGAGAGTCTCACGCCAGAGAACCGGCGTATACTGCAAGAATTCGGCGTATACTGAAAAAATGGATGTGGTTAGAAATACTTTTGAATTTTCATCCGTAGACATAATCTGCGTTTCTGAGACCTGGTTCAAAACTGACATTAGTGACTCCCACTATGATATTAAAAATTATAAACTTTTCCGATCTGACAGAAATGGAAAAAAGAGTGGGGGGTAGCGATATATTGTAAAAAAAATACTTGAATACGAAGCTGATTTCTCAATCAATCGATGGTAATGCTTAATAGTTGCTTGTTGAGCTGTCTAACTCTGTATGTAAAGTACTTTTGTCATGTGTTTACAATCCTAATAAATGTTGTAGAGTTTGTGATTATTTTAATGTTCTGTCCTCTCTAGCTGTTGATTATAAATACATATAATATTGTTTGTGGAGACTTCAATGTTAATTTGCTTAGCCAAGATTCCTACAGTTCTCGATTAAGAGATGTCGTCGCTACTATTGGGTTATCGCTTGTTAATACATCTATACCTACAAGATATGGAAATAACCGTTGTCCAAGTCTGCTTGATTATTTAATTGTGTCTGACACTCGAAGTGTGCTAAAATTTGATCAGCTGTCCTTTATATCAAACGATGATCCCATTTCTGTTCTTTTGATTTGAATCTTAATTATGACCGTAATAACTTAGTAAACAGCCATAGCTCATTTGACCAACGTTTTCTAAACGTTGATAATCTCTTAACTTACCTCTAACACATTAATTGGGCTATGTGCTGGGGACTTTGCACAGTGAATGAGAATATTGCCTTTTTGAATGAAAACTGAGTGCTCTTAGAGCTCATGTCCCGCTACGCACTTTTGAAAACAAATCCTCATCGTGCCCTTGGTTCAACTGAAGCCACTTCAGTAATTAAACGTGAAAAGCGCAGGTTCTTTGGCGAAAAGTTGGATCCCTCACTCCCCAATAATGTCCTGTGGCGAAACCTAAAAAATCTCCAAGTACATGTCAGTAACAGCACTAGCTGCCTACTCGAGCCTGAAACTCTAAATAACTTCTTTGTGAGCCGTGCGTCTTCCCCTTGCTTACTCGCCCCAAACAATTAATTTTCGTGTCCTCGTCCTTCTGTTGGTTAAATGTTTGAATTTAGTGCTGTGCCTGAGTGTGATGTAGTAAGATGTATCTATAAAATACGGTCCAATGCAATAGGTGAAGACGGCATTCCAATACGATTTATTAAAGTAATTTTACCGCTTATTTTACCAACTTTGACTCATATTGTCAATCATTGCTTCACCACCTCTTGTTTCCCTGATGCATGGAAGGTTGCAACTGCGACTCCGGTAGCTAAAAATAAATTTGCATGTAGTCCTTGTGATTTTCGTCCTATTAGTATCTTGCCTGTCTTGTCTAAAGTACTTGAGTCTTTGATGTCTGAAGAAATGTATGTCCATCTTGAGAAATTTAGGTTATTGTCCCCGCTCCAGTCCGGATTTAGAGCTAGACAAAGTTGTTTCACGGCTATGATTCAAATACTCGACGACATTCGGATATCCTCTGATAAAAACCACCTGACACTATTATGCCTTTTGGATTTCTCCAAAGCTTTCGACTCAGTTAGCCATGAACTACTATGCCTCAGACTCAAAAACTATTTTGGGTTTAGTGACTTTGCCGTGCAGTTAATGAAGCTATCTGTCCGACCGAACCCAGAGAGTTGGTGCTGAAGTATCTAAACTAAAACCACTATTAACGGGGTACACTCTAGGCTATATTTTAGGGCCATTGCTATTTAATTTATTTATTAGTGACATTTTCAGTACTTGCCAATATGCAAAAATGCATGCTTACGCGGACGACATACAGATTTATTTGTCAGGAACTTTTGAAGACATGGCTAACTTGTGCTCGAATTTCAATAGAGAATTAATGTTTATATCGTCTTGGTCTTCGAAAAAATGGTCTTTGTCTCAACTGTGATAAATCCTTTGTGTTGCCTGTAT
>NW_016193279.1:0-3307 GCF_001687245.7 Rhagoletis zephyria | reverse complement strand
ACGGCGTTGGTTGCTGTGGCAGGCCGCGCTGGGCCAACGCATTGACATTTAACGACAACCGCGTATTATAATAAATTCCCACAGAATGCAGTGATTAAAGTGGAAACCAGCAAAGCGAACAGCGTCTGCAGCCACTGACCAAGCCAACGGTAATGGCTTTCGTTCAGCTATTGCCGCCACCACCACCAACACCAGCAGCCATTGTGGCACACCGACGCAAAGCGCCCCACTTGTTGTGTCCGCGCCACCGCCGATCGCAGCTCGTTATTCTCCACTGCGTCGCGCACTTCCGTTTTGCTGCCAAACATGCCGACAAAGCTGTCATAAAACGGAGGCTTGCGCGCTATGCTACCAAAGTACGCCACCGCGAAACCGCTACTAATGCTAATGCCGCCGCCGCTTGTGGCACCCAGATTGCCGAAATCGAGATTGGCAATGCCACCGACCGATCCAATGCCACCACCACCACCACCGCCGCCGACACCACCTGAATTATGATGGTGATGGCGACCGTCTGATGCACCACCAGCCGAGGCGAGTTGCCCGCCGCTACCTCCACCGATGCCAGTGCCGGCGCCGGCGCCGGACATGGCCGGCCGATGTGTCGCCGACTTCTGACCATTCGCGTAGTAGATGTTTGGCGTTAACGGCGGCGACGGTAATTCGCTGTCATCGAAATCCTCCGCTGAGCCGTATAGGTCTTCGTCGTCTGGCTGATATGTGACTTTGACTTGCTTCATTTTTAGCACGTCATTGGTGTCTGCATCGTTGCTGCCACCGGCATGTTTGCCCGCTGGATTTTTACGATTCGGACCGGGAATTTCTGTGGTGCGAGTAACGATATGAAATGAAATATATAAAATAAAAAACATGAAGAGTGAATAAAAGTGTAAATAAATGCCACAAAAACAAATGAAGCGAAAAAATACAAAACATAAATGCAAACGGCGAAGAAAAGCAAGTAAATTAACGCGAATGTTAATCAAAGTTGCTATAGTGCGCGCGCTCTACTTTACGACCACCATCAGCATGGACAGAAAATTGGCCAAGATAATTGAAATAAAGAGAAAAGCATAAGACAAAGTAAAAAAAATAGNCCACCTCACCGAGTGAGTTCTTCGCTATGCAACGGTATGAGCCGACATCATCTTTTTGGAATTTACGCACAATCATTGTCATCTTCGTCTCGTACATGGATTTCGAGGACTCCTGCACATGATATCTTGATGAGGATACAATCATTTCACCTGTTGGTTATATAAAAAAATATTATTATACTTAATTGCGCACGTAGATATAACGCAAATGCGAAATAGCAAGCAGAGAGCCAAAGAGCGAATTTGAATATACTTTATAGAAAATTAAGTAGGTTTACAAATAAGATTCTCTGCTAAAGTTCAAAACAAATTCTGACCAAAATGTCTATATTGCTTTATTCATATACTTCCTCGTAAAAATAACATCCAGTTTTAGAGCTTGCCGCAACGCCGTTAAAGAGCTGGGCAGTTATATTCGAGACATATCGGATAAGCCAAAACATGTTAACTTGATACAATGATAGCCAACTGACCGAAGAGTGCACCTGAGTACGGGTAGTTGGACCGAGGGTTTCCAGGCTGAAGCATACGCCATAGAAAGATGCGCGGCATTTAATATCAAACGAAACTACCAGAATCAGAATATCGCCATCTTGACCGACAGCCAATCGGTTATCAAAGCCCTCAGATCTCAAGAGGTAACACCTAAACAGATAATAGAGTGCCTGGACAAGCTAAATACTCTTGGTCTGATCAATCGAGTTTACATTCTCTAGATTCCGGAATATATTGGTATCAAAGGAAACAAGATTGCCGATAAACTGGCGAAGAAAGGTGCATCCAACCCGTTCATTGGCCCAGAGCCCTTCTGTGCGCTACCCTAAGCTCTCCTAACTCCTAACTTGTACTCGTATTGAAGTGCCCTTCTAGGAGGGGGAAATATGCTCTTTTCTGGCTCTTTTTTGAGCTCACTAAGAGGGTTACAAGTCAGAATTCTGCGACTGAGATAGAGCCCAATTTCCGACTAATATAAAAAAAAAATGTTTTTTCTAATAGCGGTCGCAGGCAATGCCAAATCTTCGAGTGTATTTCTGTTATGAAAAACAGATTCTCATAGAAATACAATCGCCGTTCGTAGTCGGCGTAAAACTGTAGGTCCCTCTCCTTTGTGTGACAACATCAACCCGAAGCACGCCGAAGCTCGGCCAAACTTTTATTTTTTTATTAAATCGAAAAATTTACAATTTTTGGCAAAATATCTCGAAAACGTGTAATTCCAATGAAAAGTAAATTACTAACAAAATAGATTTTAATAATTTTTAAAGAATTGCTTTTCCGTACCAAGGTTATTAGGTGCACCGAGTTTTTTAGAAATTGGAAAATCGGTGGCGCCACGCCCAAAATCAAAAAATTTATAATAATCTAATTTTCTGCTCAGTGGTCATTTCGCTTCAGTAGTTACTGATTTATGGCACTTTTCGTGTTTCTGTAAATTACGGTTATAAGGGAAGTGGGCGTGGCTACTGGTCGATTTCAAAGATTTTCAACAAATTTCTTTGCCTGGATCCTGAGTGTGGTAATGTGGTAAGGATTGGTGAAGCGGCTACCAAGATACAGTATTCCATCATAAGTGGGCGGGGTAAGGCCTCTTTGCAAAAAGTTTCAGTATAATATTATTTTTTACCAAAATTCGACTTCACACACTAATGCAACATTTATTGATGCAATATTTATTGAAATATCGTAGTTTTCGCATTTTGCGAAAATACCGTTATATGATTATGGGGCATCACATCTCGCTCATTGGTTGTTCACTACAATTATAACTGCATATTCAAAAGGCCCACTGCACCTCATTGCATTTCGTCGCCTGATAGTCCGAGAATTTAACAAAATACCAAAAAAAGCGTTTTTATTCAAACTTTTAAATGGATTTATAACTGAGCTTACTAACTATAAGTTTCTACTACTTGTGTGTAATTACTCGCCATTAACTTTACGAAGTAGGCAGCAATTGAGACGGTGTAACCAAAATAATTTTTTTTCAGCGCCACATCATACGTATACATATTGCATTTGGCGGGGTTTGAAAACCCCTTACAAAAATTGTTAAAGAGATTCTAGTGAAGATTTGGACTAATTCTTATTTTTGTGAGAGAATAAAACGAAATTACCATTGTAAATATACTATAGTTATTAATAATTTAACATACATATATCTTATAACTTTTGCAAAAAAGACATTATGTTCTCGCCATAAAATTTACCCA
>NW_016193278.1:0-3307 GCF_001687245.7 Rhagoletis zephyria | reverse complement strand
GAATGAAATGCGGCAAATACAATTGCGCTGGACTCTAGTACATACATATATCACTTCCACGGAAATTGGCTCAAACGCTTTTTCTGCCTCAGTTAGCAACGCTGCTGCAGCTAAGTCCGCGGCAGCGGTTTCTGCAAATTGCGTAAAATTGATTTAAGCTTTATTGAGCGAAAATTCTTTTGTGTTTTGATGGCAATCATCTGCTGCACACTATCACATAGCGTGAAAATACTATACACAAAAGCATATTTTTACTTGCTCCTTTTCTTAACTGCCAGTTTTCCAGATCATATTTTTTTAAACTTTGGCACAGATAAAGGATGTGCTAATTAGTTTTACACTTTTAGAAAGGGCGATAATAGAATGTTGTATATTTAAGCGGCTGAATTTAGCCATTAAATGCATACATCTAATTGAAGAACCTTCGAACCATATATTGTGTAATCAACTGTGAAGATATTTAAGAAATTTGATATAACTGTAATTAATTTTAATGAGTTAGGTTCTGTACAATATGGTCATACTTACATCTATCCCCGCTATATTTACTTTATTTAAGAGAAAGTGGTAAAGGTGAATTGTATTTACCCCGAGGCGGAATACTTTCCATCTATGCCAATAGCTCAAAGGTAGAAACAGGAGTCGGTTAGAGTTTGTATTTAACGCAGATTCCTTTGTCATAGAGAAGGCGGCATGCCTCTGGACTGTTGCCTTTTTATAGAAATGTAACATATTCTACGAGTAAATCCGATTGCAAAATTTTAAGCAAATTTAAAAAAATGTCAGCAAACGAGTGTGCTATTCTTATGACCTGCAGTGCATAAGTTAATAATATTTTTAGAAACATTTCGGGTATGCAGGTTTGTAGCCCACTAAATTTTAGTGCAAGTTTCAAGTGGCTGAAAAGTATTTTTGATTTTTGAGCATACTTTGTATGAAAGTAAATGCATGTATTCAGGCTTACCCTAAGGCGTTTTTCTAGGTTAGTTCGAGAGCTTAGCTATGAAAGGCTACCATTGTTTCCTTTATAAATCTTAGTCATTTATCGAGAGAAAGAGAATGTTGCTGGTCGATTCTCAAAACATCTCACCCAAAAACTGTACTTTGTCAGTCTAGCGAAAGCCGCAAGCCTTCAAAACGATGTATACTATTGGTTGCCATTGATATACATATCGCACGTTTAATAATATAACGAAGTATTTCAAAATTTCAATTTTGTGGGAAAACGTAATCAAAGTTTTATCATTTCATACAGTTGGTATACAAAAAGACGGATGGAAAGGCACATATCTTCGCCCTATTTGGGAAGTTTGGTTATCTGTTGGACTGAACATATTCTACTTATCAAGCTTATTAATTGCATCATCAAATCTCCAAAAACGTAAATTTTGAGTTACACCACGTAAACGTGCGATATGTATGCATTGTGATAAATAATCGGTCATGCTAGTGCTCTTAGCTCACTCCTATTCTGGAAACACTTATGTGATAGTTTCCGCAATAGTTGGCCCTATAAATGGCTATGGAATGCCACACAGAACCGCAGTCTGTAAATCTGCCAATTATTTAGTCAGCTTATTGACTTGACGCCTACATTGTCCTAGTGCCTTTACTTAACTACATACATATGTACATCCTAAAACAACTCTGTAAGGAGTATGTACCAGCGATTTCGCAAAAGTTATAGTGGAAAGTTGTAGTAGAATATAAATTTTATAGGACTTAAAAAAGCGTGAATTTTAATATTTTCAGCAAAAAATATCGATTACTTTTTGCTTTATATTTCTTAACGCGAAATTTACCACGTATGTATATTTTCAAGAATTTTCGAAAGTTTAGTGACCATTCGGAATTTATTTTAGATTTTTTCATCATTTATTTTTGGGACATTGCGTAATTTTTGGAATTTTTTTTTTTTTAGAGAACTTCGGAGTTTTTTTCGACATTTTACGGAATTTGGTTTGTGCTCTTTTCGCAATTTTTGGTTGTTTTTGGGTACTTTACTAGGCTTAATGGGATTTTTTCGGGAAACTTTCGGTACAAAAGTTTAGTTTTTACGAAAGGCTGATAATTAAAAGGGAAGAGAAAATTCCCGGTTATGAAATAATTATTTTCAATTATTTGGAGTTAAAAAAGAAAAAGCAAACAAGTTTAGATTTTTTTAATGGTTATCGTTGAAATGCTATATACATTAATTTCGAGTAGAGCCGGGTTGAACGACAAGAACGTGACTTTTTTAACGATATCTATAAAAATGTATCTATGTATATATATAGTTAAAAGTATATTCAAATATTTCCATAAAAGTTTTTATGTGTATGGTTGTAATTAAAACTAAATTTTTATGTACATAAAATATCGATAATACACACAAAAAATATCGAAACATATATCGGTGATATTATTTATATTAGTTAAAAACATCATAATTAATCCTTAAGACAATCTAAATATTTATTGATATCCGTAACGATATCGATAAATAAATCGAAAAAGATATCGATAAATATATCGAAAAAGGTATAAGAAAATGTAGAAAACTGAGGGAGAAAATATTAAGATCAATCAGAAACGTAATTGAACTTACTATAAACGTTATCGCAAGTACTGTGTGTTGGTAAATATTCCATACGATTTCGCGCAAATTAAAATAACCGCGTTCGTCCTAAAAAAGCATCCGTGAGGTAAATAATCAAAATAAAATAAAAAAAAAGTATTTAATTTGCATGTTGCCTGCAGTGGAATTCGAACCCTGACCCTCTCTGGATATCAACAAATTGTGGGGAGAATCGAAGCACACTCTGCTATAGCGTTCCTATTTGATCGATTATTTTAAATCTCACTTAGAGCAAATTTAGTTTATATAAAGCTTAAAGACAACGACCTGCTTAAACACATTCGACATTGAAAAATATGGTTTGATAAACAAAATTAAATAGAAAAAAAAAATTATCCAGACTGGCATTACTTAATCCCGCATCCAGATCTGAAAATAACAACGAATTCTATGAATTTTAAGCAGACATCAAACTCAAATGCAAGTAAAATAGAAAGTGATGTAGGTTGGAAAAGCTAAATATTTTATTTTGAAAATTTTCACAGTCGTTGTTGCCTTGATATGTTTTGCTAACGCCCATGACAATGTGATTATATACACATACATACATACATATATACCTTCTTATATATGTAAATACGTTCGCATACTTTGTGCGTCCTGCGCTGCTCCCATTGAGACTCCTTCTTGGCCCGCCTTCCCTTGCTTACTGCGCTCTACGTGCTTTGTGTGTTTGGGTATTGCAAAGCG
>NW_016193277.1:0-3307 GCF_001687245.7 Rhagoletis zephyria | reverse complement strand
GTAGTAAACATGTGAAAGTGATCACAGTGCAAACGAAGACGAAGACGAAAATGAAGACGTTGCACCATGNGACGGAGAAAAGGGGAGGAATGAATTCTCTTGGTGCGAAAATGGTAGTAGAAAAGTACGCAAAGTAGGCAATTAGTAGTGAAATTCCTTTTGTAAATTCTAATGTATTTGCAAGAAATCTGGCATTTTAAACGAAATGTTGAACGTAATATTGATATATCTACGTGCATTACGTAATTTATGTGCTATTTAGCTGTATAAAAACTGCAAAATGGCTCAAAATTAAAATAAGACTACTATGAGATTGATGTAAACATCCAATTTAAAAACAGTTTATGTTTTCATCAGTTAAATATGCTTCATATGCATATACAAATAAACATATTACAGAAAAGCTTATACTTCTATTTCACACCAAANTGCTTCATATGCATATACAAATAAACATATTAGACAAAAGCTTATACTTCTATTTCACACCAAAGCTACACTGTTTCCAAGTAAATTTGCAAAGAAGCAACACGGTGCCACTGCTAAGGGAGCGGTGCGAGAGAGACAACTGTCAGTTTATCGAACCTTGTATTACTGATTCATGACGTTGCACAAGCAGTCAGCTTGAAACTGTGCGGTACTGTTTTCGAAGACGAATCGCTTACTGTGATGAGTTGTTTACAATTTATTTTACGNAGACGAATCGCTTGCTGTGATGAGTTGTTTACAATTTATTTTACTGTTTGCAATTGTGAAAAACGCGTTTTTCAAGAAATTGGCTAAATTATTGGCAAAATGTGAACAAAACGTATTAATTGGCATTCTCTATTCGAAAAATGTCTGTCCGTCTTGCCGTAACACATAATACAAGTGGCGAAATTCTCCAAAAGTTGTCCTATACAAATTATTTCATGAATTGTGTTTTTCCTTTATTTTCTTTTGATTTTATCTAAAAAAAAGGTTTTATTTAGAAACAAATCTACATATCATTCATCTTCGACTATGTACACTCGCCAGCTTGGCCGCAACGCAAACAATTCGTCTTCGGATCCGTCTTCATCTTCATCTTCGGCTTCTCTTCCACTCTGTCTGCAACCTAAGGCCTTTTCATCTTTCTTTTTTTTTCTTGAGAAATTGAAGTCACAACCCAAGGCTTCTCGCACACTCGCGCGCAGGGTGACTATTTGGTGGAGGAACAAGTGCATTTACTTAGTTGTTTGTTGTTTTAACGCTCGACAAGGTACATCGCTCACAAGCAGAGTTTCAATGATACACTTATTTTGTTCTAGACACACACTCAGATAATTTCACGTATTTGTGCACATGCATATCGCGATTAGGAGTTTCGTTTTCTAGAATTTTTTTATGTTTTGTGGTAAAAGTCATTGCACTATTTTATGCATTTATGCTTTACTGTCTTTCTTGTTTGCTTTCATTTGCCGTCTGGTTTGTTGTCATATATTTTATCTATTTTTATCAGTGTTGCCATTTTAGCCGCTTTCCGGCTAGATTTAGCCGGTTGCAATAGTAAATAGACGGGGAAAATTCGGTTTAGCCGGCAGCCAATTTGTTACCCGTTTTGCAAAAAAACTGGCTGTTTTTAGCCGATTTTGCTATTGCCTTATTTTCTTAAAATTTAAATAAATAAATTTCCATTTTTTAAAATTCAGTGACCTAAAAACTAGAAATGGCTTCTAACTTTGCACGGTGCGCGGATTGGACAGTTTGCAAAGCTGTGCCATAGGAAAAGTGTTTACCATGCAATCCGTGCACCGTGCAAGGGCTATCCAACACTTGGAAATTACCACTAGTGTATTGCTTTCAATTAGCTCACACATATCAATTGTGACACGCAGGGGAAGCAAAGGATTTTTTTAGTTAATCAACTAATTTAAACACTATTTTAAAACAAATGCCATGAGTAAATGTTTTGAATTTTGATACACTTCTTACTCAAAGATACTCTTCTTAAAAAGCATCTGTGAAGTGCAGAACGCAAGCGTATTCAAAAGAAACATACTGACTTTGAAGTTCTTCAATTAATTAATTAATTTTAAATTAGTTGAAATCAAATTGAGCCCTAACCGCCAAAATAACGTGAGCGACATTTTTTTCAAAATTTTCTTTTTGATGCAGAAATATTCCTCGATTATCTAGATGCATTTCTGCATCAAAAAGAAACTTTTGAAATAAATGTCGCTTACGTTATTTTGACAGTTAGGGCTCGAAATGCAGAGTCGGACAATCGGCTTGCTGCTTGCACACAATTCCAACTGAACATTTGAAAGCACATTTACATTTATGGCTGTAACTGAGCGTGCAGAGATGGTTGCTGTTACTTGTTATATTCCAGAAGGGTCGGGCTCGAGACCCAACAGAGACAACATGTGAAAAAGATAATACATTTTTTTTTTTGTGTCTTTTAAATATGAAGAAGCATCTGTGACACATACTGACTTTGAAATTGTTTAAGCCAAATTCATTTTAAAGTAGTTGAAAATATGTGCAGGAAATTGACTGCTTCCTAGGACATCGCCATGTTAAATAAATGAGTTCGTTGCAGGGAAAACAGTAAGAATTTCAATACGTTATCATTGAAAATAAAGTAGTTTTTAAATTACTTTCAAATTAATTGAATTTCCTGCTGGGTATTTTTTGTTTCATATTTTATTAAAAATTAGCCGACCCGGCGAACTTCGTCCCGCCCATAATTACATTTTTAATTTAATCTTTTTGGTCCAACATTTTCTCCAACAGTCTACGATTTCCATTGGCAAATTCATCGGCTAAGATTATGGTTTGGTGGTCGTTTGCCACCTTAAATAAACTAACGAAAATGTTATGTCCATGAAGAAGGTCTCCGGCGGCAACAATGATCCGGATCTATAGTGAATTTGCCCTAGAAACTTTTTCTTATAGTTGGTGGCAATTTCAAAATGGATGCGTATCCTTGTTCAACAGAAATACAATATACATACATAGACTGAGATGAAATACCTTAAAAGCCAGTTTCACGAAAGCAATTTTAGTGAAAAATTATTTTTATCTATCAGGTTCTATATTAAATTCAATTAAACAAATAAATCTTCATTAAATTGCTTTTATTAAACTGGCTTTTAAGATATTTCGACAGGTAGTGGTTTGAGATTTGCCACTTCACAAATCAACCCTGGTATGTCCGAATGAAGCTCTAACGCATAATAATATTGGCAAATCTCGTCCATTAGGCCATTCGTAATACACGTAGGGATGCAAATGTTGGGGAGTAACATCGATGTTTCGATGCATAGGAAAAATGAACATCGAT
>NW_016193276.1:0-3307 GCF_001687245.7 Rhagoletis zephyria | reverse complement strand
GGATGGCAGACGGTTTCAAACTCCTTTGCCTGGTCCAGCTCTACCAGCAAACCTCTCTCACAGAGGTGGGTATGGTTTAGGCCGCGAGCTATCTTTTTTCTGCACTTAACAGAAGCCATCTTGATGATTCGCAATGGTCAGGTGACATGTATAGTACGGAAGAAGCCAGAACTCACGTGTCTTCACTACTCTGGAAATGAGAGTTATCGGGCAATCAGACTCCCTCTTGGTGTGCTTGTGGGAGCACCCCCATAATTTTCACAAATCTGAGATTATCAGAGGCCATCGATCCAAATTTTTTTCAGAACCAGCATGCATATTCCCCGAGAAAATGTCTTTGGAGGCTTTTGCCTTTCTGATGGGCATTTGGAATTCGCCGCTGGTAGAAGTAAGAGGCGAACTGTCTTTTGGCAGTTTGTGCAGCCTTCCGGTCACTCGACTCTTGGCATTATCCACCGAAGGATGCAGTGTATCTTGTGGCTAAAATAATTCGCGCATAGCTTCGGGTCCAACGATCTCCGACGTGATCTTCGAATGAAATTTTCACTCTGTCATCACTGCTCAACGGGTCTACCTTGGTCCAGTTGTGCTTGTCGCTGTGTATGTTGCTGCCTGGTTCTGATTGGATGCGTCAGAACTCGGAAGCATGGCGCGAAGGAATAACTTTTTCACTCATGAGTGGTACGCAGACCAAAACATAGTCGGAAGAGACACCACCCAAGGCAAGAATTGCACTTGACTGATTCCACGTTCCGATATATTCTGTTATGACACACGGAACAGACGATGTGTGGAGCCAAGAACAGCTGGTTAGCCCTCATACGGGATTTGGGCGGGAGAAAGGGAGAGTAACAGGGAAGTCAGTTTGTTACCCAGGAGAGCTCTCTTGAATTCAGGGCCTCCTTGAGTGCTTGTTTGCACCACGAGTTTCGTGAGCTATCCGAGACGAAAGACATAAAAGTAATTATTTCCGAAATCAAACTGTTAAAAGCCGGCGGCAAAGAGCTGGTAGGAGGCATGAAACAGCTTTTAAGTAGAATTTGGTCTGGTAAATTCGCGCCCAATGATTGGAATTTCATTGTACTTTGCCCAATCCAGAAGAAAGGATATCCCGCTGTATGCACCAATTATCGTGGAATAATTTTTTAGCGTTGCTTATAAGATCTTATTGACGATACTTTGTGTAAGACTGAAGCCCTTCTCGAAATAATCAATTGCACCTTATCAGTGTGGCGTCAGACCTGGTAAGTTCATCCTTGACCAGATTTTGACAGCACGCCAAATCCTGGAAAAGAAAGTAGATATGCATCTTTATTCGATTTTAAAGCCGATCGCAAAACTAAAACGCGGCTCTACGCACCGTTTATGACCAAACGAAGTGTTTTAGAGAACTTTTTCAGTCTCATGCTGGAAAGCATAATAAGAGCTAACAACCTGAATCGTCGCGGCACCATATAAAGAAAAAGCCTGAAACTTAAAGACTTCAGCGCTTAAAAAATGAAATGAAATAGGTCTAGCAGTGAACAGGGACAAGACAAAGGCTTTGGTGAAACGATGACGAGGCTCCGGTGAAAACATCCTTAAATTCGGCATCCATGGATGTGAAACGAAAGCAAGGACGCCCACAAAATATTACGACCAAGTGCAGAATGACCTGTCTGAACACGAAATGAACAAGTGACGCGCAAATTCGCAAAGCAGAGAGGCGATTGGCGAAGTTTTTTGGCCTCGGCCCAAGTCGGCAAACGGTTGTAGTTCGAAATAAAAAGAAGAAGATTCATGGTCGACTAAACTTAAAGATCTGTCTTGAGTATGCGGTTGAAAACAAATCGCTTATGTAGGCACGCAAAAATTTTGTAGAAGAACTTTGTTTAATACTGTGGTCAGCTCTATTTTCTATGTAATAAAGAAATCTGTGGAAACAATGGGACGAGTCAGTGAGACGAAGACGTATCCAAAAACTTATTCAGAACTCAACTCAAACTAAAGCCTTAGATACCATGCTACAGTCTCTACCTGATCTCTTACTCCGACTCAGCAGCCATCTACAGTGTTGGCTTCAAGTTGGATCTGAAGGTAGGAAGTGGAGCATACTCGCAAGAACTCTCACTTAGCCTCAGTTTTCGTCTGCCAGATCTTTGAAGCGTTTTCAAGCTGAATTTACAGCAATCAACGAAGCTGCAAGATGGGTGATCGGTTCTTCTACTAATTCTCATACAGTAGCTATATTTTCTGATAGCCAGGCAGCTATCAAAGCATTTAATTGTGACAAAACGTCATCGAAGATTTTCATGGAATGTAGACGTACTCGAAATTAGCTGGCAAAGAGATACCATAAACTATAGACAGACCATAGAGATGTACCGGGCAACTGTGTTGCAGATGACCTGGTAACGAAAAGCGCCTTACTGCCAGCAATCAGTACTGCTCGAGATGCGGGCATTCATTCCGCTATGTTCCTGCAAACTCCGGCTGGCGAATAATTTTATGGAACGGGAAATTACAAGATGATCTGCGGAACCCACGTGCAGGGCAGCAAGGCATGTTTGTCCTAGGTTGGATACGCGTAGATACAGCACTCTACTCCACTTGGAGTCACCACTGCTCCGGTATATAATTGGAGTTATCACCGAACATTGCCTGATGGGAACTCACGCTAGTAGGATGGGAATGCAGTTAAACGGCAAATGTTATAGCTGCCGTTATGAGGAGGAACACGAAAGCGTAGAGTATTACCTGTGTCACTGTTCCGCATTGCCGAGGGCTCGTCGACGCTATTCTTTTAAATGTTTGGCAAGTGGATTCAGCTTCAGTAGGGCTACAAATTGGTTTTACTTCTAAGGTATGAGATTGGGCATAAGGAGTCTCTGTTATGGCTTAACAATGCGTCCACAGTGGCCTCAGTGTGTCTTTCTCCTGTGCTGGATGGGGACAGCCAATATAACCAAACCTAAGTTATTCAGAACTTAAGTAAAAAAAATGTCTGAGAAGCGGTCAAGGGTATCCTAATTTTGTTGATTTCGAAGTATGTAATATCACTGCCAAGTAGCGGTTCCATAAGTTGCTAACCCCTTAGGACAATAGTTTGACTTTGAGTTCATTAAAGTACATATCGCTAGCTTAGAAAGAAAAGTTGCTAAGTCCCATTTTAAAAATTTTACAGGAGAGGAAAAAATNTTTAAACTATTTCTTAAGACTTTAAATCAAACATTTTGCGCGTTTAAAGCAAAGCAAAAGTCAAAAAGAATCAGAAGGATACGATATTTATTAAAAGATGTGGTATTATTTTGGCCTTATCGGATTTGTG
>NW_016193274.1:0-3308 GCF_001687245.7 Rhagoletis zephyria | reverse complement strand
TATTTAATGTTCGGCTCCGCCCGAACTTAGACTTTATTACTTGTTTTTAAAGGAATTTGGCTACCACGAAAAATTATGCGCGGCAACACTGATCTTACTACCACTCAAGGCCGAAATCGCTATACAAGATAATATAAGAGGAAAACCGTGCTGTTAGCATACACTCATTTTACGCAACTTCGATGTAAAAAAAATTCATAACGCAAATTATTGTAAAATTCTTTTGAATGGAAATAATGTTACTCATACGCCATATCGTACATGGCCATACATACTGATACCTAATCGCATATAGCGTATNAAATCCTTGGGCCCCTAAATTAACATACTAACGACAGATAAATTAATATTTCATATAAATAATTGCATTAAAAACGATATTTCTTGCCCGCACTTGATTAAAAAGGAAAAATATTTCACATAATTTTATTTATTTGCAACAGCTGACGAGCGACGCACGCGAAAAGTTGAGAGTTGGCCATCTTTTTGCTTTGTGTTGGAGTGAGCGTTGTCGAATTTTGGCTATGCGGACGGCTGCATTTGAATTCATGTATTCATAGTCAGCTGTTGAAGCGACGCCAACGACAACGCAACGCCAAAGTTCTATGTGGACGGGCCTTAACATTTACCACATTAAACTTTGAATTTTTGTTCATTCGCAATGCAAACTTAAAATTAATATATCTTGGGAGAATGACCTGATCTATTAAAATGGTATACAAGTCCATAATCTACTACTTAAAATTAAGCTTACGTCTCTCGGCGTTTTTTTGTGTAATTTTAGGGACCCCACAGTGTAATTTATCATCGTTCGAAAATTTTAACAGTCAATTTCACGAAAGAAAATTCAGTGAAAATGACTTTAATTTTTTGAATCTTATATGAAAATTGACGGAAAATAAAAAATCATTTTCCATTTAAATTGCTGGTGAAATGAGATAATAATTTTGAATACTAAGCAATAAACAAATAAGTTCAAATTAAGACATGCAGCAATATAATCCCGGTGTTTACATGTAAATGCATACCATTTGAATGTGGGTCAAGCCAGACTATCGGCACATGTGCCTGACGGAGCGTTAGTTTTCTTTTTTTGTGGCCATTTGTTCATTTAGAAAACCTGCTTACCAGGCTTGATATCTTTGCACATGTGTACAACTTCTAAGTACTATCTGAATATTATTTTCTGCAAGTTTTAGTCATCTTTCGCAGAATTTATAAAGAAAAAGAAGGACATGCATTCTGCCAAATCGTCCATTAATCAACGCCTCAATGCGCGAAAGTCAACCCCTCAATTTTGGCAATGAACTTTTCCTTGACTCACTCACTATTCGCTGCGTTAACCTCAACGAAACCCTCAAGTAAAGTGCACACTTAATTATCAAGTGCCAACACCCACTGAATGTGAGTTTTCAAGTCACGCTTCATGCTTTTACACACAATAAATAACGCTTGTGTAAAATGTTATATGTATTTATGTGCTATTTTGCATATGTGCTTTTATAACATTGACTTTGACGTAACATTAATATGCATTTTTAATTATAACTGACCCACACAGCTGCATATACTTCATCAGCACAATTTCGCCATTTCTTTGCGTAATAAATTATGCTTGTGTGTATGAATCTAAGTTACTTTACCTGCTTTGAGAGCAAACGGAAGTCGTATAGTTTGATAACATTAGAATAACATTTGTCCTGCAATACAGTCGCAACTATTTTAGTTTTGCAGCTAACAGTGGGCAGCACACATGTCTGAATTCATTTTGTGGCGCACACTTATGCATGTATGTATGTGCATTAGGGAGGTACAAAAACGCATGAGAAAAAGTAAAGTCGGAAATTTCATTTAACTATATTTTATAGGTCCCACAAAGCCCGCTGGAAGTTCGAAGGGGACCCATAAAAACTCGTTAGTTTTTAAAAAATTGTTAAATAAACAATATTATTATTGGAAGTCTCCTGAAGAAAACCAGAGTTTTCCGATCGAAAAATATTGATTTTCAAGAATCCTTTACCATTTCTCAAAAATCTTTTTTCCCCAAATAAAATACATGGAAAACTTTGAGCGCTTTGAGCGAACTCTAATAATTTTTATATTTAAAAATAAGAAGGGTGTATATTTTTTCGGTATTTTATATTCCTAGCCAGTGAGAGCAATAAAATTCCGAATTTACTTTTTCGGATTACCCTAATGTACATACCCATCTACTTGCTGTAAGAAGTTTTTTGTGGCTTTTGCAAATTTCGTATAAAATTGGCTTACCTTCTGCAGGACATTGCGGTGCGGCAATCGCGCCAGTCATTCATTGCTAAACTTAGTGCTGACTTCAATTTTTGAGAATAACCATTTGTCAATGTTGCTTGAGGCGTGTTCTTTTAGTCCAACTTAAAAACCCGCGTAGCCGCTCTGTATTTTAATTAACCAACCATTTTCGGTTGGTGCTGCTGACAGTTGCAAAATGCGAAATGACATTTGTTAAGATGTCATCGTTATTATGCGGCTTTCCGTGGTGGCATTTACATACATATGTACATATGTACGTACGTTGGCAAATCATGGTTTGTGCCATTATTGCAATTTTCTCAAGACCCACCTTATAATTTGAGAATAGCATAATGTATTTTTAATGAGCTGCATATGTAAGTTACTGCGTATGTCGATGATTACGCACAAAGGTGCGGAAATGTAGGGAAATGTAAGGTGACTTAATGGAAGGAAACATTTTCTAGTGCTGATTTTAATTAACTTCCACTGACCAAGCACTTTTCCTTAATCTGACTTCTATCTTCGTCCAATGTATTACTTAAATTTAAGCCACACCCAAAGATGATGGGAACGCCCTTCGAAATTTTTGATTTTATCAGCATTAAGTGTTTCTAAAAATTAACTTACTCAGCTTGTGTAATATGCACATGTACATATGTACATATGTATGTGTGTGAGAAAATGGTATTTTTTCTGGCAAACCCAAAACTTTTGACCACCTAGCACTTATTTTGACTAAGTAGATACTTAAATCGTTTCAGCAACTAATACCGCCTTTGTTGCATTTATGCACTTTTCAAGATATTCAAGTTTTTTCGTCTCACCAAAAGACTTTTTTACATTTGCTCATTTTCGCGTCGAATGCTAACAATTTTAGCTTTCAACGATGTTTATTGTGAAAAAAAAAGTGAGACTTACGTTCCTTATCTATTTTGTCTCATAACCAATATACATACATACGTACATCTGATTTTTCTGAAGAATATATTTTTTTGTATTTTTATACCCGAGCGCACTTGTGCACAAGGGTATTATAA
>NW_016193273.1:0-3308 GCF_001687245.7 Rhagoletis zephyria | reverse complement strand
AGGAGTGTTAAGAAATCTTTAGTTTGAACGCTAAGAATATTTTTGAGGTCTGCCGCCTGTTTAAAAATTTAAATTCAAATTATTTAATAAGTTTAATGAATTATTAAAATATGGGTATCCAACGAAGGGAGTTTTAAATACTTTTATTTCTGAATTGTACTTCGCGGGGTTGCCGCATGTTTAAAAAGTCAAATTCCACTTAATTCATCAGTTAATTAAAATATGTATCGCGATGTCAGGCGAAGGAGAGTTGGCAAGGATTAAGCTTGAAAATACTTTTAGAAGAGGGCCGCCACCTGTTTGAAAGGTCTAACTTAATTAACTAATAGAAAAAGTATATGAAATATAAAAATACCGTAGGCAAGCGAAAGAATGTTAAGAAATCTTTAGCTTGACCATTTGAAATGTTTGAAGAGGGTTGCTAATTGTTTTAAAAGATACATTAAAATTATTTGAACAATCAAATACAAATTAGTTCTTCAGTATATCGAAACACATGTGTAGCACAATATCAGATGAAAAAGATTTAAGAAGATTTTAGTTTGGCAATACTTTTGAAAGGGAATTTCAAAAATGAGAGGTAAGATTAAAGACCTTACCTGTAGATGTGTAGTAAAAATGTGGTAAAAAAAATCGTATATTTCCGAGGGGGAAGGGGACTTAAAACCTGAAATGTCCTGAAATTTAAAGTCTGAAGTGAACCGTCACTTTGGTCTTTCAGTTTCCCCTACGACGTTTTTTTTTTGCATGCGCGAACATCAAATCCTAATAATTTGTTATAATTGGGGCTCGGAATCTCATGCGCTATAAACAAATAAAATATGCTATTAAAAATATTTTCCTAATATTTTATTGCCGGTACAAAAATAAATAATACGTGCGTTTTAACAAGAAAATAATGAAAACAATTCAATTCAAAATACAACACATATGTATGCATAAAATTAATTTATAATCAAGCAATCAGTTAGTTTGCCATTTTGATTCCACAACTAGTGCCACCTACAACCATTTGGCGGCTTTAATGAATTCCAGTAGGATTTGTTCCGAATTTCGAACATTGCCCAACCATTCGATTATTCGATTCGAAATTTGGTGGCGCAAATTCGATGTAGTCTGAACTTTTTCGAATTTTCAAAAAAAAATTTTTACTGAAAATTTAAAAATTTGTTTGTAAGAATGATAACACAAATCGAAAAAGAGATTCAGTGGAACTTATATTAATGTGATTAACTATCCATATCGCTTTTCTTAGCTTCACAACCAAAAATAAATACAAATAAGTATTTTGTTTTCAAATAAATTCTAAAAAAAAACTCAAAAATCAAAAAATTTAGAAATGTAGCATATTGAAAACAATTCTTTGGGACGTATAACGCGATTTCAATTATTTTTCTTGCTTTACAAAAAAAAAAAAGAAATTTCTACATACTTCACGTTACATATGTACATACTTATGCAATCATGCGTATGTTTATACATAATACAACGAATAAAAAAGTCTTACATTTAATGAAAACGTGTGATTTTGCCTTTTAAAGCGGGATCTTTAAGTAAACAAGGAACAAAATAGTTATAGGGCATGTGGAGTGGAGTCCATAGCTAAACCGCTGGGATTTTTGACTTATGTCACATTTGACATCAGTGATGAAAAACGGAATGTCAATCACCTGACACCAATGACGACGATATACATTTCGTCAGTTTTTATGATGTATTTGACACCAAGTGAACAGCTGTTAGTTAAGGCAGTTTTTGATGTCAGTAATTTTGACATAATGAAAACCAACATTAGATAAAGTTTTAAGATCATAAAGGGCCTAAAATCTTACATATTTTTTATGAATTTATTTATATAGCTGGGACGTGTAACTATTTAAATCAATAAATACATTTCGCTGTGAGTTAATACTTAAACATTTATGGCGACGTGCGATAATGGCAACGGAATTAATGTCACTGATATTAATACACAATTGAAAAGTGAATTAATGTCAATGAAAATAATACACAGGCCATATTTTCGATGACATAAAAACACACTTCCATTTTGTGAATTTAAGCCTACATAACAAAATTTATTTTTATAACATTACATTTTTAACTTTTAGAGGGTGAATCAATTCCAAAGTGATCTAATGTCAATTGGCCCTTGTATTAATGTCATTGACATTATTGCACGTCAGCACATTCTACAATGAATTCAATTGTTTAATTTTCTTGTATATTTTTAATTCAATTTATATATGATGCATCGATGCAGTATTTGGTCGCATTAGATCGAAAAAACGTCGATGTATTTTATTGACTTGCATCCCTAAGGCAAATATGTTGCCACAGACAATGATATCAAATTTAGTCAGAAAGAAGAAAGTTGCAAAGTTATTTTTTTTGCAAATAAATGCGAAATTCGATTTTTTTAGAAAAATTCGATTTTATCCGAAATTTAGCACCACAAAGTTCGATTTCAAAAACTGGCCATTTTGGCGCTAAAAATCGATTTAAATTCGAATCTCGTAGCTTTGAATATCGAATTTACCCTCCCATTCTCTAAATCAGAAATTCAGTTTGTATCGGAGGTACCACGCCCCCTTTTTAAATAACTCCCATTTTTTCCATGAGTTTGGCGTTGATATTATACATATATCTCTGTACAAAGTTGCAGCACTCTACGATGAATACTTCCAGAGATATGTTGTGTGAAAACTTTAGTTTGTGCCACGCCCATTGACATATCGAAATTATTTTTCTTCTATTATCATCCTTTGAGGGTCTATACTCGATGTCCAAAATTTCAAAAATATCGGTACAGATGTTCTCGAGTTTTTCGATTAGAAAAAAACGTTTTTTTTTTTAATATATACAAGTATAGATGGCAAATTAAAAATATTTTTTAATTAAATGTTTCCTATGAAAAAATAACAAAAAAGTTTTTACTTTAAAAACCTTGCAAATATTTAACAAAAAACACCGTGCACTCATTTCTGCTCCCCACTGTATGTATTTTACCGGCATTTTTGGAATTTATTTTATGAGAAAATAACGGGGGTAATATATTTTAAAAGCAACAAAACCTTTTAGGACCATTTCTAATTTTAATTAGAAAAATGGAACTTTAACTGGCGAACCAGAGTGGCGGGGATCCTGTGGATACATTAAATGATTTTACATTATATGGTTTTAAATAACTTTGGATTGTAAGCATTCCTTTAACATTTGAATCTTCAGTATAGGCATAGTTGTAGTGGTAGTATGTCTATGTGTGCATGCGTGTTTCTGTCTACATTTGCTTCTAACAATTATGTAAA
>NW_016193272.1:0-3308 GCF_001687245.7 Rhagoletis zephyria | reverse complement strand
ATTCCGAAGCAATTGGATCGAAAGAAGTGGGATCCGAAAGCGAAGAAGGGTTTTTTGGTGGGATTTGAGCCCACAAACAAGAATTTCCGGCTATATGACCCACACAAAGGAAAAACCTTTCTCAGTTGCAATGTTCGTTTCAATGAAGCAGAAAGAAAGAAGTTTGTTATTCAGGACGAAACCGACAGCGAAGATGAAGTTGCTTCAAATGAAACAAAGGTTGACCCAAGTAAAAATTCCCAAGAACAAGATAAATCTCAGCAANTTTCTCAGTTGCAATGTTCGTTTCAATGAAGCAGAAAGAAAGAAGTTTGTTATTCAGGACGAAACCGACAGCGAAGATGAAGTTGCTTCAAATGAAACAAAGGTTGACCCAAGTAAAAATTCCCAAGAACAAGATAAATCTCAGCAAAGGGATCAACGTTACGGTCTGCGACAACATGTGAACCGCCCGAGTCGGTTAATTGAAACTGGCTACTTAGCAACTGTTGTTGAGCCGAAAACATACGCAGAAGCGATAAACTCAACAAATGCACAAAAGTGGAAGTGCGCAATGGACGACGAGTTTAATTCACAGATTAAAAACTGTACATGCGAATTGGTTGATCCACCTGAAGGTCAAAAGGTGATTGATAATCGCTGGGTGTTTAAAATCAAAGAGAATACCGGTGGTTCAATTGAGCGATATAAAGCACGCCTGGTGATTCGTGGATTCACACAACAGTATGGTGTGGATTACGAAGAAACGTTTAGCCCGGTGGTAAAGTTCACATCGATACGTGCAATATTTGCGTTAACAGCAATGAATAAAATGCAGCTCAAGCAATTCGACATCAAAACTGCATTTTTATATGGTGATTTGAGAGAAGATATTTTTATGAAACAACCGATTGGGTATGATGATGGCAGTGGACGCGTGTGCAAATTGATTAAATGTTTATACGGTCTGATACAAGCATCGAGATGTTGGAACGAAAAATTTACATCATTCATCCGCAAGTTTGATTTCAAGCAAAGTGAATCAGATTCGTGTGTGTTTGTACGTCGTATCAAAGACATATTTACGATTATCGCAATGTACGTTGATGACGGATTGATGGCAACCAACAATGAAAATGAAATCANAAAGACATATTTACGATTATCGCAATATACGTTGATGACGGATTGATGGCAACCAACAATGAAAATGAAATCAATTGTATTATTTCATATTTGCAAACAAATTTCGAGGTAAAAGTAATTGAAGCAAAATGTGTTTTGGGTCTCGAAATTGATCAACGTCAAGATGGCTCAATTCGGATTCATCAACAAGCCTATGCTAAGAAAGTGTTGAGTCGTTTCAATATGACTGAATGCAAGGCTGTTTCAACTCCCATAGACAAAAATCAAAATCTGGGTGACTGTGAATGATGAGCATAATGCAGCATATCCATATCGTGAAGCAGTTGGAAGTCTAATGTATCTGGCAATAGGTACACGGCCAGATATAAGCTATGCGGTTGGGGTTGTCAGCCGATATTGAGAGCGACCAAGCTCAGCGCATGTCAACGCTGTGAAACGCATTTTCAAATACATAAAGGGAACAACGGACTTGGGTATCATTTACAAAAGTGATGACCAACTAAATTTGGTTGGTTGTAGCGATGCCGACTATGCGGGAGACAGTGAAACGAGGCGTTCAACGAGTGGTTATGTTTTTCACATTGGTTCAGGTGTTATCAGTTGGGCATCAGTCAGGCAACAATCGGTCTCGACATCATCGACCGAATCAGAATACGTGGCAGCATGCCAAGCAATTAAAGAACTGGTGTGGTTGAAGGGTTTGCTTGCTGGTTTACTGTGTGAATCGATTTTGTCTACAACGTTTTACATGGACAATCAGAGCGCAATCCGTTTCATTAAGAATCCAATGTTCCACAAGAGGACCAAGCACATTGACGTTCAATACCATTTCATCAGAGAGAAATTCCAGGATGGTCAATTCAAATTAGAGTATTTGAACACCGATGAACAGGTTGCGGACATATTCACGAAAGCTTTGGACAAGAATCGTCCTAAATATTTGTGTGACTTAATGGAATTCACATTTTGAATTTCAATTTATATTAATTCGCCTTGTTTTGTTCATTTAATTTCATATTTTGTTTTGTAAACAATGAGTGGGAGTGTTGAGTTTTAACATTGTCTTAAACAAAATCATGTTAAGTTGGTAACTCCTTTTCTTTGGTATAAAACGTCATTTTTCCACTCCAAGCTAACTGTTTATAGATTCAATAGTATTAAAGCGATTATTTCCGAAGAAGCGAATACTTAAAGTCAAAACCTTTTGCGTTTTTCTTTTTATTTGTGCATAATTGTATTTTATTCTGCGTTAAGCTCTGCCGAATTCTGTTAAGATTTTTAAATGCCTTTAGTTTTGTACCGATATTGTAACATTTCATTTATTTTACCAATTTAATTGAGATAAATTTTCAAACAGGTGGCAACCCTCTTCAAAGAAACTTTCTACTGTAGGACTTTTAAAAACTCTCTAGTTCGCTACCCACATTTCAATATTTCATTTGTTTAATCAATATAACTGAGTTANTGTAACATTTCATTTATTTTACCAATTTAATTGAGATAAATTTTCAAACAGGTGGCAACCCTCTTCAAAGAAACTTTCTACTGTAGGACTTTTAAAAACTCTCTAGTTCGCTACCCACATTTCAATATTTCATTTGTTTAATCAATATAACTGAGTTAAAATTTTCAAATAGGTGGCAATCCTGCACAAAAGTATTTCCTAAAGTTTTCTTTCCTCAACCTCTTTAATATCATACCTATTTCAATTATATTGAGTTAAATTTTCAAACAGGTGGCAACCCTCTTCAAAGAAACTTTCTACTGTAGGACTTTTAAAAACTCTCTAGTTCGCTACCCACATTTCAATATTTCATTTGTTTAATCAATATAACTGAGTTAAAATTTTCAAATAGGTGGCAATCCTGCACAAAAGTATTTCCTAAAGTTTTCTTTCCTCAACCTCTTTAATATCATACCTATTTCAATTATATTGAGTTAAATTTTCAAACAGGTGGCAACCCTCTTCAAAGAAACTTTCTACTGTAGGACTTTTAAAAACTCTCTAGTTCGCTACCCACATTTCAATATTTCATTTGTTTAATCAATATAACTGAGTTAAAATTTTCAAATAGGTGGCAATCCTGCACAAAAGTATTTCCTAAAGTTTTCTTTCCTCAACCTCTTTAATATCATACCTATTTCAATTATATTGAGTTAAATTTTCAAACAGGTGGCAACCC
>NW_016193271.1:0-3308 GCF_001687245.7 Rhagoletis zephyria | reverse complement strand
ACAGCAGCGACGGAACAACATTCCAGCGTTTTATTACCAGCAATGCGACGCAGAACCACCACACCGCTTAAAAGGCATGGATTTGTATGTGTGTGCATATGTACATTTATGTATGTGTGTAGATATTTAAACAAGAAGCAAATAACATGCCGCTTATTAGGACAGATCCATCAGATAAAGTGAATATTTGTTTTTTTTTTTCTAAAATTTAAAACGCGAATTTAAAATAAATTGAAATAATATAAGAAAACAGAACAAAATAAAATAAAATTAAATAAACTAAAATGAAGCAAAGAAATAAAATAAAAACAAAAGCGAAAAAAAAATTTAATGAAAAAAAATAAAAATTAAATGAAAAGAATTAAAATCTAAAGTAACTTTGGAAAAAATTATATAAAATAAAATAAAACGAAATGAAAAGAAATAAAATAAAATAAAATAAATTTTTTTAAATATATATAAAAGCTAATAAACTAAAAAAAATTAACTATCTCAATATTATAAAAATAAAGTAAAAATAAAATAAAATAAAATAAAATAAAATAAAATAAAATAAAATAAAATAAAATAAAATAAAATAAAATAAAATAAAATAAAATAAAANAAAGATATTATGTAAAACAAAATTAATTATAATTAAACAAAAAATTAAAGGAAACAAAATAAAATAAAAACACTTAAAATGAAATAAAATAAGCAAAAAATAAATAAAATAACACAAAATTTAATGAAGAGCTAGAAAAGTAAAAGAACAAAATTTAAAGAAGTAAAACAAAGTAAAAACTAACAAAATAAAACAAATGCCGAAAAATATTACAGAATCAAAAATTTAACAAAAGTAAAATAAGATAAAATTGAATTAAAAAATAATAATAATATGAAAGATAGATAATATAAAAACTAAATAAAAAAAAATTCAAAGAATGGTGTTACGCCTTCAGTTTTGTATAAAGATACCATCGCGAAAACGTATTTAAATGTGAACTTAAAAAAGATATACATAAGTACTAAAACGTAATTGCGTATGTAACGCATACGCCCCGTAGCACCATACGAAGATATCTGTTACATTTTGTTTACTCGCAGCCTTAACTTAAAAGCCAAATTATTTAAAAGCAATTAAATATTGGCGTATCAGATTTTTACACAGTAGTCCTTATACACATACGTATATATTATTTTCTTCATAAATATAACACTTTTAGAATGAATTTCGAGTTTGCCAATAAAAATTGTGCAAATGAAATTTTAGTTTCTCAAATCATAGTCATCTTTTACTGAATGTAATTTTCTCTTTTGGTGACACACTAGTTTCATTACACCAGATTCGTGTGTCTTGATAAGAAGAATATTTTCGCCCTTTAATTTCAACATTTTGAAGTACATATGTAAAACTATTAAAATTAAAAAAATTGTAAAATTTCAAAAATTACAAAGTAGCTGCGACAGATATTCTGCATTCTGCCATTTTGATAATTTCGTGGTAAACTCTTGACACTTCACAGATATGTTGTATTTGATGCCAACGTCTATTGCCACTAATATGATTGGTCGCGAATCTCAAGTTCAAATTCAAAAATTAGAGCGCTTTCTAAATTTATTTTTCAGGTTCATATTCAATCTTGGTTTCGTTTGCCGAATAAAATTTCTTAGTTATGTTTTTAAATGTTTTTTGTTTTAACAAATTAACAACATATACCTTAACTCCTTTTGAACTTTCTTTTCTTTACGGTGGCGCATTCTTTAAGTTCGCTTTCACCGCTTCGTTGAACTTTTACAATGCTAAAATAGCAATAAAGCTCAAATTAAATAAAAATTTCTCCTGGCTAGCAAGCTCTTACACACACGGACGCATATACTCATATGTGTGTATGTACATATGTATATACATTACGGTGCGTCAAACTCCACAAAAAAAAATCGGTATTGTTTTTGCATAAAAATTATGTATGAAGTGTATTATACTTAAAGACATACGCAAAAATATTTCGGAAAAACATTATCTAAGAAACTAGTTTTTTTTTTTTAATAAAATTTGTTAAAAAAGTTTTTTTTGACCAAAAAATCACCTTAGATAATAGAGTTTGAACTTACAAGGACTGCATAAAATGTTTGCATATTTTATGAACAGAATAAAAATAATGAGATTTTTGGCGGATTGGATTTGGATTTTTTTTGGTATCGAAAGTCTTAAAATATAATAAATTGTATAGTTCCAATGCAAAAATAATACCGATTTTATTTTTTTATTTTTTTTTGTGGAGAGTGATGCACCCTAATGTACACACTATGTAGCATAATTAAAATAGAGGCCAAGGAACACTGTAGCGGCCAACCAAATAGAAACACATCTAAATCATGTGTACATACATATGTATGCTTGTACCTAGGCAAACCGAAATCGGCGTCTGACTCCAAGTCAAAGTCATAGCCAGCCAGTCAGCCTCAGAGCCAAAAGCTGTCGTAGCATCGGGGTACCTTAACCTTTCCTCGTCGTCGGCGTCGTTTTCATTTACTTATTGGCGTTCACTTATTCAGCTGTATGCTGAGCCAATTGTTGTTGCTGCTGCTGCTGTTGCTGCTGTTGTTGCTGCTGCGACTACAACTACTGTGGTTGGATTTGCTACTTTTCCACAATCAAGTTGCTGCTGCGACTTTCCAAGTTGTTGTTGGTGTTTCTGTTTCTGTTTCTTCGATGTGGTTGGCTTGTTTGTTTCTTTGTAAAGTTTGTGGAATGCTGTCAAACAAGATCGCAGATTTATAGACACACACACACACACACCCATTCATTCGCATTCATACCTACAAAGTCACTCATATTGCACTTACGAGCTTAGCGCAATAAAACTTTCAAGGAATCCTCAAACACAAACACTTAGTACATATACATATGTATGTACATACATAAATACTTGTGTACAGGTATGCAAAGAAGCGCGTCAGCACTGTTCGCAGGGTCAAACGAAAAAATTAAGAAAAAGCTTGACACTGAAAATGGCGAAAAAATTCCAAACTCTTTGGACTTTGACCTAAGCGCCATTAAGGATGTCAGTCAATTTTAGTATATTTGTTAAAAAAAAATCATATCCTAAAAAGTCTTAAAATCACCATCTGATAGTATACTGCATTGTTGCTATATACATAAATACATGTGTGCCCTCTGCTCACTTTTGTTTATTCATAACAGAAAATTGCTTATTTCATACATCCTGTAGTGTCATATCCGCTTACGTCTACAAACATACAAACATACATACAAACATGAATACATATGTATGTATGTATGTACGTGCATGCATTTCACACTT
>NW_016193270.1:0-3309 GCF_001687245.7 Rhagoletis zephyria | reverse complement strand
GACGTTTCTGGCTAAAATAGTTGCAAGATAGTTGGAAAGATTTTGGTAATGCTGGCACGAAAGTCTTACAATAAAAAGCTCCCTTCCCAACTTTTATGGTTTTTGGACAGAAAGCACTGGAGCATGTCCCAGATGGAGATGTATATCACTTCGTTCGCGCTGCCCCATAAGTCGCAATGGCCTAGTGAGCAAAGCACTTGCGTACTATTTGAGAGATCCGAGGTTCGAATCCTCATGCAGCGATATTTTTTTCCTTTTTAATTCAATACTTCTGTTTTTTTATAAAAATTTGAGTTTTATCTGCTTCTTTGATTTTTAGAAACTTACTTTCTGTATTTTTCACTTTTTAATTTATTCACTTTTTTCGTTTTTAATTAAGGTTTTTTTTAGTTTTTAGATTGTATTGTTAAAAAAATATATATATTTTTAAATTTAATTGAATTTTTAGAAACCTATTTTAGGTTTTTTTTGTTTCGTTTTATTTCTTTTTTGATTTATATACTTTTAATTTTTAGATTTTATTATTTTAAGCGGAACATATTTTTTTTAATTTAATTTAAGTTTTAGGAACTTATTTAAATTTTTTTATTATTATTTATGAATTTAATTTTCTTTTAGTCTTTAGATTTACTTGTTTTAAGAAGAAACAAATTTTTATAAGTACATATCATTTAGTTCTTAGAAACTTACTTTATTGTTTTTAATTTTTTTAATTTAATTTTTTTGTTTTTAATTTAATTTTCTTTTAATTTTTAGTTTTAATTGTTTTAAAAGAAAAAATATAGATACATATACTTATGTATTATTTTAAATTTCATATAATTTTTAAAAAACTTATTGCTAAAAGACAAACCGAATACCGCTAAAACCTCCTCGTTAGCAGATTTTTCAATTATTTTTTTCGAAAGACAGAAAAGAGCTTTCAGAATAGTTGCCAGAATTGACAATTTTTCAATTTGATTCATACTGGAATTATAATTTTTCAAATAGAAAATAAATTTTGTTAAGAGATGCCATGAGAACGCTTTAAAGAGATTATTCTACAAAGTTTTATACAGCAAGATAGGAAAAGCAACTTTAGTTAAAATAAACCCCACCAAGAAATAAATAAATAACTGTACGGAGTCATAAAGCGGGTTTCTTTTGATCAGTACGTAAAAATCCAATTCATTTATAGAATCCAAGTTAAATGGCCATACGAGTTCCAGAACTTGAGTGTAAAAGCGGAAAAGGTTTAAGACAAAATCTACAGCGCTGGGAAATCATCCAGTTTTCTGATATCTAATTTATATTTAATCGTTTTTTCACATATCGAATCCCTTAACCTCGTAATATCCTCGTAGACCTCGTAAAGCTCGTAAATTTACGAACCTCGTAAAAGAACTGTAAAAATTTGTATGGAGCTCTATTTACGAGCCCCTTCTAAATTTACGAGGCAAATTTGATGCGCAAACGACGTCGTAAACTTCAGTGTTGCCGAGGGGCCGAAATTTTAATACTAAAATGTATGATAAAACAATGGAAAAAAAATTATACGCGAATAAAATTAATGAATTTCATTCACTTAGGTTTTCTGCTAATTTTCGGCATTTTTAATTGTATTTTAACCAAGAGTGATAGAGACAAGATGGCGGGATGTTATGGAAAATACTACGAAACAAAAATTGCTTCACTAAACCCTGGTTGACCTGTCAAACAGTCACTTTACGCACCTATTTACACCTTTTCCCAAAGGGGGCATTCCCATAAAAGCCTCGTAAACTTACGAGTTTTACACGGTTTAACCCTTGAGTTCAAGGGAATCCCCTAATTATTTTGTCCCCTGTGGAACTTACTTAGACTCAAGATGCTTAGTTGACAGTGATCCCCGTTCCGTTAACAACCTCTTGGTACTCAGCAATGAAGTGCATGCAACTAAAGATACTCCCGTCTGTCCGGCATCCCGATTAAAACCAGTTCGTCGTGTTCACTAACTTAATCAATTAAACCCAGCGTCAATAAAGGAGAAACATAAAAATACTAAAATCACTGAAAAATGTCTTAAGCACAGATTGGCTATACTAATTAGCTATTACTTGTTTTATTTTTTATACCCCATTACCCCAAGCTTTTTCCGAGATAATAAAGTGTATTAGTAAAGTTTTCAAAATGTTTCAGGTCACGCGATGAATCGACTGTCCTTTGAAGTTTGGCAAGCAATTTTTGAAAGCAATAGTTGAAAGTATGTTCTAGCATACCATTATTGCAAAATTGATTGAAATTGACATTATTAAATTATTATTATTGATTCATTAGCGTTCATGCATAACATCTTAACCCCGACTAAGTCGCTCCACTCTAAAACCGTTCCTTCTTACAGTCCCTCCGACTCCGTACCTCCGAATGGTTGATGTTTTTTTTTTATTGTATGAGTACCATCTACACGGAAGCTTGACAAAAGATATAATAGAGCCTATTATACTATTTTCTAGATCACTGTACTGTTTTTCAGAAAGAGGGAACCGGCCAACTGCGTGACGTCGACAATAAAGTTAAATACCTAAACTGATATTAAGCATGATGCAGAAAATAAAGGTGGCGCCTTCCGCCAACCGCTAACCCGTACTTTGTCGATTTGATAGCTTCCATCCATTCACTGACCTCATATACAGGCAGGTTCTGCAATTCACTTCCGAGTGAATTTCAATCAAAGTCACTTTGAATTCATATTGAAAGTTGTTGGAATTCACTCGGAAGTGAAAATATGTGTCTTTTTTTTGGGTATATATTTTTGACAGTGGGTGGAGAACCTCTCCTTTCGATACCATATCTTCTTTTGCACTAACATCAAACAATCTTCACATTTAAAAATGGCCTTTGAAGAAATCTCTCCGAGAAATTCAAGACAAAACTTTGTTTTAACCAACTTCTATGCCCCTTTACAAAGAAGAGAGGCTTTTGCAAGTTTCTCACACTAGAAAACGTGTTGAAATTTTCCTGATAAGTTATTTACCTATGCTCCAAATGTACCTAAAATAGAGTTCTTGTAGCTGATATACATTCAACAACACTATTCCGCACCATTTGTTTGCTTCTTCTTCTTTCAAAATTCTTCTTTTCCCTCTCGTTCTCAATATTTGATGACGTCACGCCCGCTAGCTCTCAGTTAGAATCGCCAATCTTGTATTCTATCATTCTTGGATATTAAGGGAATACCATTCTTTATATTGCATCTGATTATTTTCTAGCTAGACTTTTGTAAATACTTATACATGCATGTGGGCCTCTCGCTCTCACCAAAAAAAAAAAAGTGAGGGTATCTTTGCCCCT
>NW_016193269.1:0-3309 GCF_001687245.7 Rhagoletis zephyria | reverse complement strand
AACAATAACTGCCTTTCCTTCAAATATAAAATATGTCGCAAAATGTGCGTGAGTAGACCATACCGTAGGTTGAGTTTATAGAAATATATCCATTTGCAGTTTGAGAATTTTATATGCTCTTCACTCTAACGTGCGAATGAAATAATAAAAAAATAGCAAGGATGGCTTTAAATATGAAAAACTGCATACTTTTAGGGATGTCAGTGGCAAAAATATATCGATCTATTTCTTTGATTCGATGCATCGATATTTTTCGATATATATAATATAAAAATTAATTACTACAACTGATTTTAGGCTCTATATATTAACTTGTTACTATGTAAAGGAAAATAAATAAATAAAATACTACAACTGAGCTAACCAAGGTTCTAACGGCACTTGGTTTTAGATATCGATAGAACAAATTCTATAAAAATATCGATAACATAATCGATAAAAATATTTATTTAAAATCGATTGTTTTATCGATAACAAAATCTATAAAAATATCGATAAATATGTTCATAAATATATCAATAACAATATTGATTATTTTATATCTATAACATTATCAATAAAAATAACTATCCATCGATAACGAAATCGATGATTATGTCGATAACAGTATCGATGAGTATATTGCAAACGATAGCGATAAATAAATATAACGAAAATTCCGAGATAGTCTCGAAAATCTCGAAATAGTCTCGAGAATAACCGAACTAGTCGTGGAAATCCTAATTTTGTCCTGAGAATATCGTAAGTCTTGGAAATCCTGATTTAGTCCCGAGAATCTCGAAAATCTCTACGATTCCGAAATAGTTCCCCGATTGAGTTTCTGTGTATAATTACCTTTATTTTAATTTCTCTCCCTATCTTTAAGTTTACTTTTATCGGTATGCTCATCCTATCTTTTTCTTAATATTCATCTTTGTTTTTACTTTTATGTTTATTATTTATGTTTATTGTTTATTTTATGTTTATTTTTTTTCCATCTACTACATATTCCTCCTCACCTTTGCTCTTATATAAGTAAAGTGTTTAAATTTACCTTGATCTTAATTTTTGTCTTAGCTTTACAAATTTTTTTGTTTTTGTTTTCACCTTTGCCTTTATCCTTTTCTTCATTTATGTACGTACTCACCTTTACTTTCTATCTTGTATGGGTCTTTACTGCTATTTTCGTGAATCATGTCAATATCATTACGTTCAATGCTTGTCATAAGGCTCAACGCAAGCGGGCGAAAATATCGGAGGCAATCTGAATGTCTCGATATATATATATACAAATAGTGACCGATTAAATTTGCCCGATGTTACTTGTACTTAGTATGGCCTGATAATTGATTACTGCGGCTTGACAACAGCTGTCTTTGCCATCATTTGTATGCAACATTTTACAGATATTAGAAGAGCTCTTTCTGTTGAAAAAGGAAAATAATAATTATCTTTATTTAATAAGTTTAATTGCTTAAAGTCGCAATTAACTCCTAATTCTTTTTATTTCTGCGGTATTAAGAAAGAAATTTGTATTCGTGACAATGCATTGCTGTAACCGCAGGAAATGTGGGAATATTTAATAGTTGCATAAAGTGAAAAAGAACAAATTATTCCAATTAGATGGAGATGAAATCAAAAGATGAAAGACGGTACTTCGATGGAATTTCCTTAGAGAATAGAATAAGTGCAAAAAAGGAAAATCGAGATGAATAGAAGAGGTTTGAAAAACATAAGGAATATTTAATATTCGCACACAAAGTTAAATTTTTAAGAATACTTTTGCAAGGGACACACGTAAGGAGTGCAGAAGGAAGGAAAACAAAGAGACTGGTAGAAAAACTCCGCAAATAAATGGATGGATGCGAAGAACAAAGCAAATCGGTAATGAAAATAATGCAAACAAAGGTGGCATACTAAACAGCAATGACAACTGTTTTCGCATTCCAAGAAAGAAAGGTGCTTTGTGGGTGGACGGTTTGCTGGCAAAATGTGGTTAAGAGTTGCCTAAAAGGTTGGCATGCGTCAACTGGATGAGATGCTAAGACGCCACAGGGGGTTATTAAACGAAGCGTAAAATTGTTAAACGAGTGGGAGAGCAATAAGGGACAGTAGACAGGCGGGCAGCTAGAAGGTGTAGGCAGAAGGCGTAGCAATGAAATGCGATAAGTTGGGTTTGTGGTAAACTAATAATTTCTTTGAAGAGCCATATGCAGCTAGGCAACGTATAAATCTAGACTGTAAGTTGGCGTAAGTGAGGGAGGCGTAAGTGGGGATACGGGGGATACTTGGTTGATTTGAACGTTAAAGAAAAATAAGTTATCAGCCGAGCAAGAAAGGTCTCCTTTTTCTGTGTGGGCGTGAAAGAAAGGTGGAGCGATTACTTTAAGTAGAAGCAACGCCCAGAATTGCCCACAGCCTTTAAAATTTAATACCTCACAAAGATTGAGTGCAAATATACTCGGGTTTTTTTTTACTTAATTTTTGCCTTGTATTAATCTATCCATCAAGTATTTGCAAACTTTTGGCTGCAGGTCGATTGTAAATTACTTTTGCTTTCATTGAATTTCATGAAGTTTAAAAAGTTGCTGAAGATAATGAATTATGGGAAGTGTGTCACAGAGCTTAGCATTTGCGTAGCTCGGAGTGTTGTACATACATACATATGTAGATGGCAGAAGTTTTGAAAATTAGAGCAGGAAACCCTTAAGCCTCTTAGCAATTTAAACTATCAGTTACTGAAATGTGGCGCAAAGGGGATGAAAAGTATGTGCTGCTAAGCTTCGATCGTTGACCTGAAGAGTGTAATGATTGAAAGTTCTCGCTGAAACTTTTTGTAACTTTACTAAGTTTTATTTTAAACCAGCAATTTCCTGTTGCTTTAGTTGGAGCAGATACCAGAGCAGGCCAGCTCCTTACAACAAAAACAAATGATGAGTTGATTATGAAATTTCAGTTTTTGCATGCAGTAGGCCTTGATATTTTAAACTTTCGATAACTCGCTTCTTAAAGTTCTTCGAAGTAGATGGCACATCGCCAGCTCACCAGCAAATTTCAAAACGAAACTCAATTCACTTCAGCCACCTCTGCGTTGATTCTTTTGAATTTCGTCCCATTTCGAGGTGCGCAACACTTCAATTCACATTCGCTGCTATTGTCTATTGGAAATTTTTGTAATATTGTGACCCTGGAAAATTGTAATGTACAGCCTGCGACAAAGGATAGCACAACAATATTTTTACCAGTTTTTAATACTTTTCTTGCGTTCTTTTTAAGGTTCCTTGATTTTTCATTAAAGTTCAGCTCCTTGTCTAACAAAAACCATATAAG